>NW_027426662.1:0-2221 GCF_003597395.2 Chelonoidis abingdonii
CTCTTCTCATCCCTTGAAGACCTGGACTTTGCAGATGATATCACTTTCCTATCACATACCCAACACCGCATACAAGAAAAAACAACTTGACTCAACGCATTCAGCCAGCAAATTGGACTGAAAATCAACTGCAGTAAGACAGATATTATGACTTTTAGTATGGCCTCACCATCACCAGTACAGATAGAGGATTATGGTCTCACCAATGTAGAAACATTCACATACTTGGGCAGCATCATCAGCCAGGACATCCAGAACAAAATCAGTAAAGCCAGGAGCATCTTCAGGAGCTTAAATACAGTCTGGAAATCATCAAAATACAACACCAAAACCAAACTCAAGATTTATCAGAGCTGTGTACTTTCAACACTACTTTATAGTGCAGAATGCTATGCTGGGGAATGAGAAAGTATGACATATCCAAACTGTCTTCATTCCATACAACCTGCCTCAGAAAAATCCTCTGTATCTTTTGACCCAGAACATTCTCAAACCAAGATTTGTTGATGCAGTGCAGCCAAGAGGATCTGAGCACCATCACTGCCAGGAGACGTTGGAGATGGATCGTTCATGTGCTTTGGATAGAAACTGATTCCATCACCAGAGTGGCAATAAGATTCCCACCTGAAAACAACATGGGGAAGAACTATGGAAGCCAAGCTGAAAAAGCTGGGGAACCATTGAATGACTTGCCAAAAACAGACAGGAGTGGAGGAGCTTCGTCACTGCCCCTAAACGCCAGGTGCATAATAGGAACATCATGATGATGATGATTCAGTCAAAAGAAGAGGATGCTTCTCAGTGAGTGGTGAACTGTCCTCCACACATGGAGTACATAACCTATATTTCTGTAAAGCACCTGGGAAACTTGGAAAGTTATTGTGTAAGTCAGTCAATAGTAATAATATATGGATTTTATAACCACAGTTTCTTCTTTGAGTAGTCTTCCTATGGGTGCTCCACATCAGGTTGTCAGAGATTTTCATCAACAGGGTCTATGACTGCATCCCAAACACCCTCATATCCCAATGCAAGGGTATATAGGGAGGAGTGGACCTGCCACCACTCCATTTCCTTCTCAGTTGCCTGCAGCTTGACATGGAGCACTGCAATGTCCATTTTCTAGCCATGCTGCTTTGTATACCTCTCGCTTATTTTTTTCCTTATCTTTATAGTGGTACTTTTGTTTTATTATTTTTCCATTATTTAGCACAGTTGGTGGGGGGGTTCTCCTTGTCCTCTCTTTTTGTCTGATATGGTCCTTCATCGCTTTTCTTTGTACTCACTATATGGTCTTGAGTATGGGTTATGCCCAACACCCCAGGCTTCAAACCCTGCCAGACCTGCCATAGGTTTTTTCTCCACAGTGACCAACATTCCGGCAGCCTTTAGGAGTCTCACCTCCACTCCAAATTAGAGAGACAAGATGAGTGAGGTAATATCTTTTATTGGACCAGGTGTTGGTGAGAGAGACAACAGAAGATAGACCAGTCAAAGATATTATCTCCCTCATCTTGTCTCTGTAATATCCTGGGACTGTCACAGCTGTGATAACACTGCATATCTCCTCCAAATGTAAACTCTGGTTAGGATTTAAGAACTGATCTAAGAAGTTGAGAGAGGACAGGCTAATTGAGTGCTCACTGAGACTTATGAATCTGTCACCCCAATGTACATGGGACCTGCCTGACCGCTTCTGCTCTAGCGGTAAGCAAGGACCCCGGGGGCTCTGCAGCAAACCTTCAAGGAAAAAAAGATTCCACTCTCTTAAACGGGATAAGAAATGGGGAAAGTTTCCCTTTGGTCTGGGTCTCAGGAGACCTTGCATCCTGCTCCGGGTACCTCAGAGGCTCTCATCCCCTCCAGTACCAATTCTGCAGCTGTGGCAAAGAAGCCACTTACCTAGAAGCCTCCTTCAGTGGCATCAACGTCTGGACTGGACTCAGTGCCTTCAAAACATAGGGATTGCAAAGTCTAGACAAAATCCTCGTCTCACACTTATGGTTCTTTGGTACCGTCTCCACCTGCCATACTGACTCCTGAGGATCCCCATCTAGAGTCCCCAATACCATCCAGATTCTTGTTTGACAAGGACCTCTGTTCCCTGGAAGGGCCTGTTTGCTACTGTTGAGACTCTCTCCATTGTATCAACTCATTTTTCTGAACCTGCTTACTCTCAGTCTGTGCCTTCTTCGATGGTGTTTCATCCTCTGGTACCAAC
>NW_027426663.1:0-1073 GCF_003597395.2 Chelonoidis abingdonii
TCCGGGGTCCACAGGCCCCCTAACGCCCAGTTCCGGGGACCACAGGCCCCCAAACCCCCACCATAGGGTCCACAGGCCCCCTAACGCCCAGCTCCGGGGACCATAGGCCCCCTAACGCCCAGCCCGGGAACCACAGGCACCCTAACGCCCAGGTCCGGGGACCACAGGCCCCCTGACACCCAGCTCCGGGTCCTCCGGCCCCCTAACGCCAAGCTCCGGGGACCACAGGCCCCCTAATGCCCAGCTCCGCATCCACAGGCCCCCTAACGCCCAGCTCCGCGTCCACAGGCCCCCTAACGCCTACCATCGGGTGCACAGGCCCCCTAACACCCAGCTCCGAGGACCACAGGCCCCCTGACACCCAGCTCCGGGTCCTCCGGCCCCCTAACTCCCAGCTCCGGGGACCTCAGGCACCCTAACGCCGAGCTCCGCATCCACAGGCCCCCTAACGCCTACCACCGGGTCTACAGGCCCCCTCACGCCCAGCTCCGGGTCCACAGGCCCCCTAACCCTAACCCCTAACCCTAAACCCCAACCCCAACCCTAAACCCTAACCCTAAACCTTAACCCCTAACCCTAACCCTGGCCCTGGCCCTAACACTAAACCTAAACCCTAAACCCTACCCCTAAACCCCAACCCCAACCCTAAATCCTAACCCTCACCCTCACCCCAGCCCTAACCCCTAACCCCAACCCTAAACCCTAACCCTCACCCTAATCCTAAACCCTAATCCCTCACCCTAACCCTAAACCAACCCTAACCCCTAACTCTCACCCTAACCCTAACCCTCATCCTCATCCTCACCCCAACCCCGACCCTGACCCTAATCCCAACCCTCACCCTCACCCTTGCCCTAACCCTAGCCCTAACCCTCACCCTAACCCCCAACCCCTAACCCTAAACCCTACCCCTAACCCCTGACCCTACCCCTAACCCTAACCAAACCTTCACCCTCACCCCAACCCCTAACCCTAAACCTTAACCCTAACACCTAACCCAACCCTAACCCTAAACCCTAAACCTAGCCCTAGCCCTCGCCCTAACCCCTGACCCTGACCCTAAACCCTAACCC
>NW_027426664.1:0-1865 GCF_003597395.2 Chelonoidis abingdonii
TGGATAGTGGCAGAGTTACCAGATCTAAGCTAGTAATTAAGCTTAGAAGGGTCCATGCAGGTTCCTACATTTGTACCCTAAAGTTCAGAGTGGGGAAAAAACCTTGACACCCACCATGGCGGCTAGATAGTGCTACAGAGGTATTACTCATCCCCCAGCCCTGCCTTTTAGCTCTCATTCTCCCATCTTCTCCACCACACACTGTTAGCACCTGTTGGTAAATATTAATCCTTTCCATGTTTTCTGCATATTTCATCTGTGTATATCGTAACTATTCTTTAGAATTTCTGTCTTCAGCAAAGAGTATGTCTGAATTTGAAGGCTCAGAACACTGGTCCTTGACCAACAAGTATTCAGGAATTTTATCTATGATGCTGTATCTGAAACAATCTTGGGCACCTTCAGGTCTATACAACTCCAGCTATTCTTGGAAACCATCTTCTTAACGTGCACATGCGTGCGCATGCGCGAGCACACACACACGCAGAGCTGATATTTGTATATATAGACTTGGGAAACTAATATGGGATGATTGTTACAGCTGGTGTTTTCTGTTGCAAAAATCAACAGGGAAGAAAGATTGAAAAAAATGGAGTTTAGTCTGGAGAAGAGAAGGCCGAGAGGGGACATGATAACAGTTTTCAAGTACATTAAAGGTTGTTACAACTGGAGGAGGGGGAAAAATTGTTTTTAATCTCTGAGGATAGGACAAGAAGCAATGGATTTAAATTGCAGGAAGGGAGGATTAGGTTGGACATTAGGAAAAACTTCCTGACTGTCAGGGTGGTGAAGCACTGGAATAAATTGCTGAGGTAGGTGGTGAAATCTCCATCATTGGGGCTTTTTAAGAGCGGGTTAGACAAACACCTGTCAGGGATGTTCTAGACAATACTTAGTCCTTCCATGAGGGCAGGGAACTGGACTAGGCAACCTCTCAAGGTCCTTTCCAGTCCTACAATTCTAAGATTGTGGGGTAAGAAGGATTATCTTGCAGAATTGTTAGCCCTTCAAGCTTCACACAGGCTTTCACACATGACTCAGGCAAACTAAGAATGCATAGAAATGACATATGTTTCTGGGAGAATATTCTTGGCAACGAGATTTCCTTTGCATGAAACCCTATAATGACACTGATATGGGAATTTAGTGTGTGTTAAGCAGAGTGCCTGTCACTTCCAGATGCAGGCAAGACACAGAGCCAGCTCTTAGTCTGACAACGAACGGTGGTAAATGTATCTATTTCTTCCTGTAGTCTGGGTCAGGCTGTACTAATCGCACCTTCCTTGTCTGCTGTAACCAGGCACAATGTTTCCAGCTCACAAAGGGACACCACACTCCCTGAGACTACAGAGACCTTGGGGGCAGCAGGTCTGCAGGACAGTTGTGCAGAGAAGTGCATTTTCAAGCCAGTCACACTACACCTAAGGTGGCCTCTAAACCACACACAGGCTCTGATCCCTGACACGTTCTGAGATTTCTCTCTGCTTCACCAGAGGCAAGGTTTTTCTTTTTTAAAAAAAATCTCTCAGAGTGGCTTATTTTCCAGTTATTCATTAAAACTTTCATTAAATTGATCATTACAATAGTTTAATGCTGAATACCCAATGTTAGATTTATGGTCTCTGACAAACCAGAGCAAAAGGTATTTGGTATACAAAGGATGCCAAAATGTTTTTTTGGGGGGAGGTGGGAGTGGGGGGTCAGAGCGCAGGTCTATTTTCAGTTTTCAGAGTGGTAGCCGTGTTAGTCTGTATCAGCAAAAAGAATGAGAAGTCCTTGTGCCACAAGGACTTCTCGTTATTTTCAGTTTGCGAATGGTGGCGGGGCTGAATATCCTGATACTTACACAATTAGTGAAAGATCAT
>NW_027426665.1:0-1075 GCF_003597395.2 Chelonoidis abingdonii
CATCAGCCCCCACCTCCACACACCCTGTCCCTTCCCTTTCTTTGACTTCCAGACACCAGAAGATACTGCAACTTTGTGAAGCAAGGTGGATTTCCATTAGACCCTGCTTGAACAGCATTCTTGATCAGTTTGGCGAACTAAAGCTATGCTTTCTGAGAGCCAAAAAAAAAAAAAAAAGAAAGAAAGGAAAAAAGCAACTATAATACTGAATTTCTTCATCATAAGTACAATGATACGGTGATCAAAATTTAAGTGAATTTAATATGTCCAATACTTCAGGAAGGCTGGAGGATAAACCAAATGTTTCAGCTGGAAAATGCTAATACAGGAACGCTGCTGCAGGAATTCAGGACATTCTACTAGAACTTATTGGTGAGAGTTGTGAACCTTTGTGTTTTTGAAAACTGGACTGTGTTATTCTAGGTTTGAGGGTGTGCACCCCAGAATGTGTTCAAGCCAATTACAACCATAGGGTGTGCACTCAGTCACTATGAATTAATAGAAGAGAACACAACATAATTAAGGGTTAATTGGAAAGCAGGCTTTTAGATGCAAGATTAAAATCTAGCTGGTAGTTTCTGCTCATCAGAATGGGAGGAGCGGACAGACAAGTAAATAAATTAGAAAGAAAGAAGATAAATGGATGTAAACCTAGAGTCTAGGTGATTATGATAGTAGAAGTTCTTTGAAAGTTAGGAAAAGTGATGATCCAGTAGGGGTCACTATGACCTATGAGTTTTGTAGAAGTTAAAAAAGGATTAGCTAATACAGCATACTTTGGAGCAGTCCTCTGAAGCCATCTTGAGAGATGTTTTTCCTGAATGTCTTCCTCCCTGGTGGATGAGCAACTGACCACTGCGAACCTGCTGTTAATTACTCAATACCATTCCAGCTGTTAGGTAAATATCTGGGATGTTTTAAACCTATTGCTTATGTCTGTGTGTGCTTAAATCGAAAAAACTGCAGTGTTAGGCAAGAGCATGTTTACTTGCATTTAATCCTTGATCAGACTGCATGGCTGTGTTCCCATTTATTTATTCAGAGAAAGGAAATCAAAATAACTAGGGGTTAGGAA
>NW_027426666.1:0-1247 GCF_003597395.2 Chelonoidis abingdonii
TTCATTTGCAAATTTAACACCATTAATTTCGGCTTGAATAGGGACTGTGAGTAGTTGGCTCACTACAACAGCAACTTTCCCTCTCCTGGTATTGACACTTCCTCATCAATTATTGGGAATGGACTACATCTACTCTGATTGAATTGGCCCTGTCAACACTGGTTCCCCACTCGTAAGGTAACTCCCTTCTCTTCATGTGTCAGTGTAATAATGCCCACATCTGTAATTTTCACTCCATGCATCTGAAGAAGTGGGTTTTTTACCCACAAAAGCTTATGCCCAAATAAATCTGTTAGTCTTTATGTACCACCTGACTCCTCGTTTTTATACACACCACTGCCATCTTCTGAATGGAATTAGAACTGATAAATTATGTCAGAAAAGCCCTAATACTATCACTGCTAAAGGGAATTCTTCTTTACAATGCTCAAGTGGTAGGGGGAATTGCACCCATCTAGCTCTCCACACTCATTTTCCATCCAGTGTGGAGAGACTGAAAAGAGGAAGACAGTCCAAGAAAAGAGGATCGGATAGCAGAATTCCCTCCACCCCTCACCAAAAACACCACAAAATAAACACCACCCCCCATGAAAATACAGAGTATATAATTAGGCTTGTGCGCGCGCGCGCACACACACACACGTCTACTAATGTCAGTGTACCTTGGGCTGTTCTGGCCTTAAAGAAGGTTTGTCCATCAGATAAACTTTAAAAAAAAAAGAACAAAATCATATTTGTGGGGGGAAAATTGCATAATTATCTTGACAAACCTCATAGTTTGTCTGGTTCTCAAAAAACTCAAGTATACCAGGTTCAATGAATTCATTTATATATATTACACACACACAAAGAAAAACCCTCAAACACTTTCTTAAGTAACAGTTAAGATTGCTAAAAGAAATTCAAGAAGATGTTCTACTGAATACATGGGTGTGGGAGGGAGGGACAAAGAATGCAAGAACAAAAAATCCTGTTAAAATATGGAAGATACAAGCTAAGTTTACATAAATAATTCTGACACCAGACTAAACACTTAGTTCACACACACTATTAAATACAAAATTCTCAGTGGCTAGCAAGTTTGTTCATGTTACAAAACACCCTGCACAATAGCTGCAAAGTATAAATTAACCACATAATAATCAGAAGGGTAGCCGTGTAAGTCTGGATCTGTAAAAGCAGCAAAGAATCCTGTGGCACCTTATAGACTAATAGATGTTTTGGAACATGAGCTTTCGTGGGTGAAT
>NW_027426667.1:0-2112 GCF_003597395.2 Chelonoidis abingdonii
AAGCTCTGTTTTAGACCCTGTTCCTGTCATCGAATAAACCTCTGTTTTACTGGCTGCATGAGAGTCACGTCTGACTGCAAAGTGGGGGTGCAGAACCCTGTGGCTTCCCCAGGACCCCGCCTGGGTGGGCTTACTGTGGGAAGCACACAGAGGGGCAGAGGATGCTAAATGCTCCAAGGAGAGACCCAGGAGGTGAAGACGTGTGAGCTTCTTGCCCTGAACAAGTCTGCTCCAAGGGAAAGGAGGCTCCCCAAAGTCCTGACTGGCTTAGTGGGGAGCAGTTCCAGAGCATCGCCTGGGGACTCCGTGACAGGTGGTAACAGCTAATGTAGACCCCATCATTTTATATGTATAGTTGGGATTATGTTTTCCAATGTGCATTACTTTGCATTTATCAACATTGAATTTCATCTTTCATTTTGTTGCTCAGTCACCAAGTTTTGTGAGATGTTTTTGTAGCTCTTCGCAGCCTGCCTGGGACTTAACTATCTTGAGTAGTTTTGTACCATCTGCAAATTTTTCCACCTCACTGTTTACTCCTTTTTCCAGATTTTTCCAGAACATGTTGAAAATACTGGTCCCACTACAGACTCCTGGGGGACACCATTATTAACATATCTCCATTCTGAAAACTGATCATTTATTCCTACCCTTTGTTTCCTATCTTTTAACCAGTTACTGATCCATGAGAGCATCTTCCCTCTTATCCCATGGCAGCTTACTTTCCTTAGGAGCCTTTGGTGAGGGACCTTGTCAAAGGCTTTCCAAAGATCTAAATACACTATATCCACTGCATTGCCCTTGTCCACATTCTTGTTGACACCCCTCAAAAAATTCTGGTAGATTGGTGAGGCATGATTTCCCTTTATAAAAACCATGTTGACTCTTCCACAACAAATCATCCAATTTAACACCAACACAGTCACCAGGTTTTAGACTTGGCAGTTCTCTAACTGAGTGTCATCATCTGTAAAACTGTGTCAAAGGGGTAGCCATGTTAGTCTGGATCTGTAAAAAGCTGTGAAGCTGTGCATTGTAAAATTGTTCACAAGCTCTTTTTGCTTTATCTGATTTATTTACTCTCTTCATGTTTGGCCATTTTGAAGACAGATACTTTCGCAAAGATAGACCAGTAGTTCTGCATTGTGCTGGACTATATGCAACAGTCACTTTTGGTGTGGATCTGTAATTGAAAGGAGCAAGGAATGGATCGTCCTGCTGTAGAATTTGCTTGGTTGTCTGTACAGCTTTCTTAGCCTCTCCATTCACTTGTGGGTAATGTAAGCGACTAGCAATATGATCAAAGTTATATTTCACTGGGAATTATTTAAATTCTGCTGCAGTGGATTGTGCTCCATTGTCTGTCACCAGTTATTCTGGAATACCAAAGTGAGCAAAAGTGCACTTCAGTGGCTCGATGACACTGCAACATATTATGTCTTTCAAGTATCTTATTTCTATATACCTGGAAAAATAATCCCCAATGACTATGTCACGATGTCCTCTGAATCTGCATAAATCTGCAGCTTGTCTTATCTGTGGTCTGTCTAGTAGGGTTGTTTGAATGCCAGGGGCAGTGAGTTATATGGGCTCATGGTGCCTGGGCTCCAGCAAATTCAGGCCCTGGGGCCCCAGCTTCACCAATTTTCAGAGGCAGATCTCTCTCCCGGCCCCACCTGCCGCCCCGTGTGCCTCCCCCTGGGCAGTGGGCGGCTGCCCTGCCACTCCATGCTGTGCTCCCTTGTCAGCTGCTGCTGGCTACAAAAGGAAGCGGCGCCAGTGGCAGCCTGAGGCAGCGGCACTGCCACTGCCTGCGGAGGGAGGAGGGGAGGAGGCACACATGATGGCAGCCCACCCCCCGGCACCCACCACAGGGGAAGAGTGAGGTCTTCCTGGACCTGAGAGGGTTCCCAGCCCCTAGGATCATGTGCAATGACAGTGCCAGGTGTAAGTCCCTCTCCCAGAGCTTGCTGCTGCTGGTGGGGAGAGGGCTAGGAGGACTGACTGTGGAGTCCTCCTCTCTGGCCCCAGCCCTGGGGCAGCCTGTCTGCACCCCAAACTCCTCATCCCCAGCCCTGTCCCACCCCAGAGCCCTCAACCCCCCGCACTCCA
>NW_027426668.1:0-1101 GCF_003597395.2 Chelonoidis abingdonii
TTTTTTTTTTTTGGCTCCGCTGGCAGATCCCACTCCCAATGTGTCCCGATATTTTCTTCCTCTCATCTGGTCACCCTAACGTATGCCCAGGGCCTTTTCCCAGAGGAGCGTAAATGACCCAAGGGGGCTGCTTCCACCACTCCCCAGAGAAGACTATTTCCTTGGGGAACGAGGTGGAGAGACCAACAGAGGCTGCTGCAGACAGCAGAAGATGCAGAGGAGAAGGCTCCTGTGCCCGTGGCCATGAGATTGCCAGGAAGGGAGTGGAGCAAGACAAAGACCAGAGAGGCAGGCCAGGGCTGAGGCTGGTCTCCCAACGTCTCCTCTCTGCCCACCCGCAGGGGACTGGCCGCTGCTCTTAGCATCATCTGCCTGGGAGCTGCAGCATGGCGAGGGAGAGGAGGTTCGCGTGCTATGATGCACCAAGCCCTCGGCACCCAGGACCCACAGTTACTCCAAACCTAGGAAGATGTCGGGCAAGTGATTCTGGCCTAGCTCTGATAGCCAGCACTTACGCTAGCCCCTAGGCCAATGCACTAGCCACAAGCCCCACTCTGCCGCTTGCCCCTTGCCTGAGTTGTGCCAGGCACCTGCTGTGAAATCCCGCTGGGTCACAGCTCCCTGGGGTGCTCCAGCGAACCCCCATGCCGTGGGGGTGCTGCGCTGAACCCACTCGTGCTCTGCGGCGTCACGGCAAAGCCCGGCAAGTTTGACGCGGGAGGGGCCCAAACCAATGCCCCTGGGGCCCTGCCTAAGTCCTGGAGCCCAGCCCCGCACCGCCACGGGCGCAAACCCAGCCCCAGAGCCTGGCGCTGAAACTCCGGGCCGGGCACAAGCCCAGGCAGATGGAACAAGGTTGCGCTGTCCGGCTGCCGCCACCGGGGGTGGCGTAGGGAAGAGGAAGCGACCCCCCCTCCGCCAGCAGCGCCCGTGGGGGTGGGGCTCCGTAGACGCGTGGACTCCCGCTGGGCACCACTGGATCCCGGACACCCCCGCCCTGGCGCCTCCTCCCCGCGCCCAGGCAGCCGCAAGCACCCCGGGGTGCGGGGCTGGCGCCCGGGGAGGCTCCGACTCACCAGCTCGCTGACAGCGCCGGTCCCC
>NW_027426669.1:0-2309 GCF_003597395.2 Chelonoidis abingdonii
TTTTTACCTTTAGTCCATTTGGTATGATGTCCATCCGTTTGCATTTGGAAAGGAAGATGATATCTGTCTGTATTTGTGCAAGTTTCTTCATGAGGTTGATGGATTTCCACTCCATACGGCTAAATGCAGTGCCTTGCATGGTGTCAAGTATCAGAGGGGTAGCCGTGTTAGTCTTGTCTTAAGACACAATTACTACACAATATCCTTCCCAGCTATACACTACCATTTCCACCTGCATCGTTCTGTGTTCCTTATTCCATTCCACTGTCTACGCTCTGCCCAAGACTCCCTCCTAACTACTCCTTTTTCCACATTTCATTCTTGTTCCAAGTCTATGTCCATGTTGCCCTCTTATGCCTTGGACTCTCCCGCCCTCTCAGTGTGTCAAGCAACCCCTATCTCTTTGTATAACTATCTCCTTAAAACACATTTCAATTCTAAGTCACCAAAGAACAGAAGTGTTACACACCCATGCACGCTCCTATATATGTAGATTACGGAATAGTGTTGTATTAAGGGTTTAGCAGCATGAATTTGGTGTTCATGTTACTCATAAGTGGCAAAGCCATAAATATCCATTGCATCACAAAAAAATGAATAAAACCTTTATTCCACATCATACCATACCACCATGGATTCTATATATGCCACATATTTTGCAGAACAGCTATTTTAGAATTTTTTAGAGATTTTCAATACATACATATGTAGCACTATTTTGCCACATGTAAAGCTGGGTAGGCCCTAGTTATCATAAAACCAAATGTGGAGAGAGAAAAATTAAAGGTAATATATTAAACATATATCAAAAAGTGACTTGAAATACATTTTGTGTACATAATAATATGATTTTAAAATATGTCTAATAACCTGTCTGGACTACATGCAAGCATTGTGTATTCCACTAGGAAGGGGAAATTTCTAGCTTAATACCCTTGAAGCATTGTGAAATATCAGACCTTAAACTGCCACTGGTCTAAAATTGCTTATCACTTGGCCTGGATTGTGGGCTAGTGTAACTTTTTTGGCTGGGGTGGGACGGAATCAATGGTGGGTGGAAAATCCACAGTGGGAAAGGAAAGACTCAAATATTTTATAATTGTTTTCTTTGAAAAATGGTGGCTGTTTGCAACTGCTGTGCTGAGAGGTTGAAATGTTAAGAATAAATCTTGAATGAGACAGATTAGTGGGCTGAACACAGATGAGATGGTCAAGATGCATGAAAAATTCAAGTTACCACAGGTTCTGTAATTTATCACATGGATTTCACTGTTGTGTATGTGATATATATTTATATATGCGTGACTATAAAAATATGTATGTGTTTAACTATAAATATGTGTGTATATACATGTATACTTATCTCACTGTGTGTATATAACCAGGGGGCTCTAGGTACCAGCAAAGCAAGCACCTGCTTGGGGCAGCCCATTTGCAGGGGCGGCATGGGAGCTGAGAACCAACAAGGGGCTCTGGGAGCTGTAGTTCTTTGGTTAGCTCCCTGCCTATAGACCCAGCACTGAAGCAGAAAAAGAACTACATTTCCCAGCATTCCCTTGGCCACTGGAAAGGAAGGAGGGGGACGTCATGTGGCTGCGTGTTCTGAGTGGAGAGTGGTAGGGAGACTATATTTTAACATTCAAAAAACAGGACACTTCAGGGGGAAGGAAGCCCCACCCTGCCACCATCCACTCCCTCTGACTGTCCCCCACAGAAAACCCAACCCATCCAACCCCTCTGCCCCTCCCTGTCCCCTGATCACCCCTTCCTGGGACCCCTACCCCTAACTGCCCCCCAGGATGCCACCCTCTACCTGTCCCCTGACAAACCCCTGGCACTTCCATGCCTATCCAACCGCTGCCTGTCCCCTGACTGCCCCCTTGAACCTCTGACCCATCCAATGCCCCCCGCTCCTTGTCTCTTGACTGCCCCCCCCAAACCCTCTATCCCTTCTCCAACCCCCCAGCCCCCTTACCGTGCCACTCAGACCAATGTGTCTGGCTCTGCGCAATTCCAGACACGCTGCTGCATACATGCTGCTGTGCTCCCCCATGGAGCCCACAGCCTCCATCCCCACCCCCACACCTGGCACCTGCCTTCCAGATTTGGACACCTCAAAATTCAGGAGTGCTCAAGCTCAGTTTGGGCAGCTGTTACTTTGTTTCTCCCAAATCAAATATACTGATTCACTGTAACTTGCTGTAGAAAAAGTCAGATAAAATTGAGCAAGAAATGCTTCCCAGTGGTTATTAGGACTGAAATTGCTATTTTCAACAGCCATTGCCTTTTTTGTTTGTTTGTTTAAAAGG
>NW_027426670.1:0-2677 GCF_003597395.2 Chelonoidis abingdonii
TTGCCATAGGGAACCGTCCCCGTACCCTCCATAGGGGACCTTCTCCTGAAGCCACGCCCCCCCAAAGGACACCGCCCCCCCGCAAACCTGGCACACGCTACTTCGGCCACCAGGAAAGGGGCAGGCCACCAGTGTAAGTGCCCCCAAACTCAGATTTCCGACACCTGCTCCCCACAACCTGGGGGAATGCTCCCTACCAGGCACCAGGGAGGTGTGCAGAGCTGGTGGGAAGAGCCTTGCAGGAGCCCCCTCCGCAGTATTTCTTATTGTGGGTAATTTTTACCATAGGTCAGTGGGTCTCAAACTGTGGGGCAGGACCTCATTTTAATGGGGTCACCAGGTGTGGCATTAGACTTGCTGGGGCAGAAACTGAAGCCTGAGCCCCAGGGCCAAAGCCCTAGCACAGAGCTTCAGTCCTGGGTGGAGGGGGCTCAGTCTACAGACCCACCCCCACTTGGGGCTAAAGCCTTTGGGCCTCCTGCCCAAGGTGGTGGGGCTCAGGCTTCGGCAGACTCAGGCTTCGGTTCCCCTCTGCTGGGGTCACGTAGTGATTTTTATCAGAAGGGGGTTGTGGTGCAATGAAGTTTGAGAACTAATGCCATAGGTTAAGCTGTAGGGGGGAAGGGATAGACCAATAGTTTGAGCATTGGCCTACTAAACCCAGAGTGGTGAGCTCAATCCTTGAGTGGGCCACGTAGGCAAAAATCAGTACTTGTTCCTGCTAGTGAAGGCTTGGGGCTGGACTCAATGACCTCTCAGGGTCCCTTCCCATTCTAGGAGATAGGTATATCTCTTATTGTTGTTATAGCAGTGGTGGCTGGAGTACAGTGAATTAGGTTTCATAACATCTTTGTCCTGGGGATGCCTGGAGAAGTAGGACCTGCCCACCAGCTACCCAGAGGAACAGCCCAGGAAAAGCTATACATTTTGGCTTGGGCAGGATACAGTACTTGTTCTTTTGTGTGAAGTGGATTTGAATTCAATAACCATAATGGAAGTTACCCATACTGGCCCATAGGAGCCACTGCTGTTTACATAATGCTGAAAACAGGAGCTAGGGTAAGCTTGACTTTTTAATGACAGAGGTTTGACATGCTCTTTACCTGCTGCAGCAGGAATGCAGCCCCAACCAAAGCTGGAGCATCAGCCATTTTCATGACCATGTATAAATATGTCACTGACACACACACACACTCTCTCTCTCTAGCAAGGACAAGACCCTTCTACTTAGCGGAGACCTTTCTTTACCTCAGTTGGTGCAGAGTTGTGGTTTGGTGTTGCTAAATGCTTAGTTCACTTTTTGCAGATGATCAGTGTCTGTGCTTATGCAGCCACGGTCAGTGACACATGTACCAAATTAGCCTGCAGATTTTAAGTCCCTATTGAAATACATTTACATTTTTGTAGCAAAAAATAGGATTTCAGGACAGACTGGAATTTGGACCAGCACCATACAGTTATGGTGGCTTAATCTGTGTCTTTAAATTGCTAACAAAAATATGCTCAGGTAAAGTAGCAGCTGTAAATACACAAGAGCAACTTTAGAAAAAATCATTTTCAATTTTAGAGCACATTTTCAAAAGAGTTGCTCATGTTGTATACTGAGTTTTTCCCTATGATCTCTCAACTTCTTGTACATAGGTCCTAAATGCACAACTGGGCATAGCAACTGTTCTGCTTCTACAAACACAGGTAGCTAGGCAGATACATTTTGCAGGTATTTAGGCACTTTGATTTCTATGGGAGTTAATGGCCTTTGTGAATCCCACCCTCTGTTTCTCAGGTTCCGTCTCTCAAAGTAGGGGCATTGCTTACCTGGCTCACAAAGGTGTTGTGAAGACTGATTCATGTATAGTACATATTTCGAAAATATAAAACATCACAAAAGTGCCCAGAAAGATTAAACCCAGATTATTCTACACATGCATCTAGATTGGGGTTATGCTTCAGAATGAGAAATGTTGTGCTAGCATGTACAGCACATGAATATTAACAATATCCAGCTTGTTTATAGCTTCTCTGAACAACCCAGCTCTATTTTAAAGAAATTAACCCCCCCCCAGACAACAGCTTCTGATCTGCTCTCTGCTCAGCTGGATGCCTCAGAACTCCTACATCAATGTATTGTAAATACTTTCCTTTTCTTAGATCTCAAGAGAGCAGTGAGGCACTCCCACAGCACCAATGTAGGAGTGAGGAGCATGGCACACCTGATTCTTAATTGAAATCCTTTATTTTCAGAAGAAAAGGGAACAGGTGGGATGATTTCCACTTGCCTGAAACCACAGCCAAAAATAGTTTATGCAAAATTCAGCTTAAGGGCTTGTGGAGGTGTCCAGTGGGTGGATATCCACACCACCAAAAAATCCCCCAAATACATACTGATATTTATATTACAGTAGCACTGAAAGCAGTGGTCCCCAAACTTTTTACCTTGTGCCCCGCCCCCAGTGACCCCGGAGCTCTGGGAAGGGGGGAGATGTCGACATGGGTAAGGGGGCCGCGGTTGGAGCCATAGCTGGGAACAGGGGTGGGAGCACTGAAATAGGATATCTATGGAGATATCCTTAGAGATTTTTAAGGCCCAGCTTGACAAAGCCCTGGCTGGGATGATTTAGTTGGTGTTGGTCCTGCTTTGAGCAGGGGGTTGGACTAGATGACCTCCTGAGATCTCTTC
>NW_027426671.1:0-2612 GCF_003597395.2 Chelonoidis abingdonii
GTGTCTGCTCCAAAAATCCACTCTCTCTGTCTCCCCGACGTGCCCTGTCACACTCCACCCCACCCCCGGCTTTTGAACTTGCAAGGCAGGGAGCTGTCACAGTGTCTGCTCCAAAAATCCACTCTCACTGTCTCCCACAAGCTCCCTGTCACACTCCACCCCACCCCCCTCTTTTGAAAAGCACGTTGCAGCCACTTGAACGCTGGGATAGCTGCCCACAATGCACCACTCCCAGCAGCGCTGCAAATGCTGCAAATGTGGCCACACTGCAGTGCTGGTTGCTGTCAGTGTGGACACACTGCCGCGCTGGCCCTACACAGCTGTACGACCACAGCTGTAACTACCAGCGCTGCAAAAATGTAAGTGTAGCCATGCCCTGAGGGAGAAGCAAGTCACCATCTAGGAGAGGCAGGAGGCTCGGAATCCTGCCTCCCTTGCTGAAAACAGATGGTCACCTGGGATCCAGAGGCTTAGGTCCACTCCCAACAGTCTGCCGGGCAGTGGGGGCAGGGGAGAGGGGCGTGAACTGGCTGAATCTGTGACAGGCCCTCACTTTGTTGGGGCCCCAGAGCCCCCCCTGTGATGCAGTAATAGCAACTTTCCCCTAGGCAGGCCTTCCTCTTAGCCCGGGGGTTGGAGTGGGTGGGGGGACGGGCTGTTGGAAAAGGGAGATTTCTCTCTTCTTGGGACATACCAGAGGGGCTTTATTTTTAGTAAAATATTACAATTTTAAAATGACTAATATGTACCTTTCTAGTAACTGGGGAGTAGCTGCAGGTGTGATTCTGTCCCATAACAATGGGGTCTTGGTGGTGGTATTCTGAGTCATTCCCGAATACCAAGGGACATTATATTATGTCCCAGTATTACAGCCGTAGACTGTGAACAGAAACAACCTATAATGAGCTTCACTACAACTTTCAAAGTACAACAATTAATACATACACGTAAAGACAAGCAAAATTAACTTCCACTCAAAGACAGACACACAGGTCAATATCTTGTCACAGAGAATTACAAATTCCTCCTGTTGTAATACTACTGAACGTGGCCTGCCCCAGGGTAGTATGTTTGATAGGTTAGGAGAGGGTTAGCCGCAAGCAATTCTTATTAGTCAACGTCAAAGTATCTATTTGTAAAATGTAGGAGTATTGTGGTTTTAATATAATTCCAAAATGGCTGCCCTTGGGAAGGTTCTCATGGGAAATATACCAGCAGGTTGCAATTGGGAAAATATTTCCAGCAGTTCAATAATGGAAAGTTGTCATGCAAAATCGAGACTAAAGATTTTCTGCAACTCCTGAGCACAGGGGAGACTTGGTAGAGGGGAGGGGTGTTTATCCCATAGTTTGCAGCTCTTCTGAATTCCTCCTCTGAGCTCCAGCCCAATTGGGTATTAATATTAATTTGAGGTTCAGAACAACCAGTGCCTGTAGGTGTGTATGGGTACGTGCATCATGCTTGAACTGTGCTTACTGGACTGGAGCTACAAGGGGGAATTGCAGAATGTACATAGCCATTAGAGAATAGAATAGCTTAGAAACCACTAGCAGCACCCAAGGAGCCATGAAACATTCCACTGAGATGACAGGTTTTAGCTGGAGGTGGGAAGGAGCCCAGATAAAGCTGTAATGAAACAAGTAGGATTGAAAGTTCTGTTTGAATCAAGGTCTTTGGAAAGTCTGTGAAGGAGGAGGGAGGCCCTGCTGTGGATTCAAGGCTTCTGTAGAAGAGTGAGTAGCCACAGTGAGATAAGGCTGGTTAACCTCTGGAACAGGCTTCCAAGGTTGGTTATAGAATCCCCATCACTGGAGGTTTTTAAGAACAGGGAGGTTGTAGAATCCCCATCAGCAGAAGTATTTTGGACAAACACCTGTTGGGGATGGTTTGGGTTTACTTGGTTCTGCCACAGAGCAGGGGGCTGATCTTCATGACTTTTTGAGACCACTTCCAGCCCTACATTTCCATCATTTGTGATAAAAACGACATTTCCAGGGGCTCAGACCCAGCGAACCTTTTAGCAGGTATCTATATATGTGGTCCAGGTTTGATTGTTTTTTGCAGCCACAAAAGACATTGGGGGTACAAGTGGAAGAACCTGGATCTCTAATAACTTTGTCAGTCGCAGCCAAATTGAAATGCTCTGCTCTGTGCCAGACTGCAGGCATGGATTGCCTCCCCAGAAATGGAAACCGATCCCTGTGAAAACTGCCCCCAAAGACCGGAGTCTGTCCAGTGTGTTTGATTTGCTGTAAATGAAAGCTGTTGCAATAGTGATTTGTCTGTTTCCTCTTCCAGACATACTCTGTCAAGATGCCACATTATTTTATCTCAATGGCTAGTACAAAAAAAAAACCCCAAAGCACCCAGCTCCCTCTACTCTTGAGAGAAAACAACATCTGAGATTTTAAACAGAGCAAATTCATATTGATGCGGTTTGGTGTTGCTTTTGAAATGCATCAGTGGCTTTGCTGCTAGTGGAAGGTGCCAGGCTGATGAGCGCTTCCTTTCAGCTCCAGGACAGGCAAAGCGCATAGGCAGCACAAGTGCAGGCTTGCTTGCCCTGCCGGGCCCATGTGCCTGAATGATGACCTGGGGGGGGGGGGGGGGGG
>NW_027426672.1:0-1337 GCF_003597395.2 Chelonoidis abingdonii
CCGTACGGGAGATATTGAATCTGATCTCTGTATGGGGACATGAATCTGTTCTATCAGAACTCTGTTCCAAAAGACAAAATGCCAAAACATTTGAAAAGATCTCCAAGGCCATGATGGACAGAGGCCACAACAGGGACTCAACACAGTGCTGTATGAAACTTAAGGAGCTGAGACAAGCGTACCAGAAAGCCAAAGAAGCAAATGGATGCTCACAGAGGGAGGGGTGAATGACGACTGTAGCTAATCCCACAGTTCCTGCACACTCTGAAAACCATTTGAATTCTGAGCTGAGCTCCCAATGGCTGAAGGGTCAGAAATATTGTTGCGGGTGGTTCAGAATATCAGCCTCATCCCCCGCCATGAAAGCAAAGGGAAAAAAACAGTTTCTCGTCTTTTTTCAATGTCACCGTGTCTACTGGATGCTGCTGGCAGACGCAGTGCTGCAGCGCTACACAGCAGCATCCCCTTGCCTTGCAGATGGCAGACAGTACAGTATGACTGGTATCCGTCATCGTTGTCCTGCAGGTGCTCCTGGCTGGCCTCGGTGAGGTCGGTCGGGGGCGCCTGGGCAAAAATGGGAATGATTCCAGGTCATTCTCTTCTTTAAGTTTTGTGTAATGGAGATTCAGTCCTGCCTGGAATATCATGCCAGCTGGGGGCTTCTGCCTCCGGATGCTCTTCCAGTCAGCAGCACCGCACGGTCGTGCCTAACCCCGTCTACCCTTTGCT
Source organism: Chelonoidis abingdonii (assembly GCF_003597395.2). Lineage (NCBI taxonomy): Eukaryota > Metazoa > Chordata > Testudines > Testudinidae > Chelonoidis > Chelonoidis abingdonii. The sequence goes on from NW_027426672.1 coordinate 730, forward strand.
ACCAGGGCTCACAATCAGATACTTAGACCTCTACATTTTGCTGCAAATAAAAAAATTAAGTTGCTGTTTAGAACTGTCCCCCAACATACATATCCTGCGACATTTTGTATTTTACCAGTGTCAACCAAAGGCCCCTACACAAATGGAGATTCAGTCCTGCCTGTGCTTCTATCCTAGTGCTTATCACAGATTCCCATTTTCAGTTATAGGCTGAGCAAGTGCAGAACGGTGGTTCACTCTATTTCGCTATAAGCCAACTGCCCTGCCCTCCCCACTTTGATCTCTGCTTGCAGAGGCAATAAAGTCACCGTTGTTTCAAATTCATACATTCTTTATTACTTCATCACACAAATGGGGGAATAACAGCCACGGAAGCCCAGGAGGGGTGGGAGAGGAGGGAAGCAATGGGTGGGGTTATTGCAGGGGCACCCCCTAAAATGGCATGCAGCTCATCATTTCTGCAAGATGTCTAGGGCTCTGACCCAGAGCAGCTGTTTGCCTCTCTGGTTCTTTAGTAGGCTTGCCTGATATTCTAGGCAGGACAGACTCTCCATTAGACAAAACTTAAAGAAGAGAATGACCTGGGGAGTCATTCCCATTTTTGTCCA
>NW_027426673.1:0-1735 GCF_003597395.2 Chelonoidis abingdonii
GACCATACAGTCCCCCCAGAATCGTAGAGCCTAGAATGTTTCTACGTTCCCCATATCATCCCTGAGGTTATCGCAGATTAGAAGGCAAAAAAAACACACTCGCGATAACATGTTTTCCCCGAGCTCATGCAGTCTTCCTGCACTGATAGGGCACAGCTTAATGCATGGAGGCATTCAGTGGCACAGTCCAGGAAAGAATTAAGTGAGCGTGAAGAGCGAAGGCAGGACACGAGACTGAGGCTAATGGGGGAGCAAACGGACATGATGAAGCGTCTGTTGGGGGAGCAAATGTACATGATGAAGCATCTGTTGGAGCTGCAGGAAAGCCAACAAGAGCACAGACCCCCGCTGCATAAACTGTATAACTGCCTACCCTCCTCCCCATATTCCATAGCCTCCTCACCCAGACACCTGTGGGGGTGGGGGGGTTCGCCTTCCTCTGCAGTGTGGGGCACGGCTCACTTGCTGGTAGATTCTCTGCACCTTGAAGTCTTTAAACCATGATTTGAGGACTTTAATGGCTGAGACACAGGTTTGATACAGGAGTGGGTGGGTGAGATTCTGTGGCCTGCGCCGTGCAGGAGGTCAGACTAGATGATCATAATGGTCCCTTCTGGCTTTAAAGTCTGTGATTCTATGATTCTAAAGTCGAGCACAGCCACTCCAAGTGAGAGTGTTAGCCTGTTACAGGTGGGGTGAATATACATCCCAGTTAGGTGGGTGTCCTGGTATTGAGACCTTTTTTGTTGAAATTGGGACTTTCATTCTGAATTTAGTGAAGTCCCATAATGTTTAGTCAATTTAGCCATTGTGTTGGCCTGTCTCCTATATGTATAGCTGTTATGTTGTGGGCCTTAGCTCATTTGTAAAGTTGCTCTTCAAAGGAAAAATGTTGATTGTGCCCTTTTTATTCTTCTTTCATTCCTTCTCCCCCCACCCATCACCAAAAAAAAAAAAAAAGTTTTTTCCAGCCTTTTTTTAATATTAGCAGTATCAAGAGTGTCAAGGTTTATCTCCACTGTGGCGGTGGTGGTTGTTTTCTGAGGCCTTCTAGGAGGACTAGAAAAATGGAGTGGGAGTTCTTTGTTCTCAGTCTGAAGGGGAAGGTTACTGAAATTTTTAGAGCGCTTTTCTCCTAGGTGCTTTTCATGAGCTTGTGTTAAACTGGTGTTTTTAAAAAACCAAAAAATTTAAATCATTCTGTTTCTCTCTCCCCCTATCTCCTCCCCCCTCCCTAGCCGCCCAGTTGCTCAGAATTTAATCTTCTGACTTTTGTGATTTCATAAACCAATCACCCTTCCTCTGGTTCTTAAACACACCCTATGACAAACTTCACCCAATCTCTTTAACTGCCAAGACTCTTCTCCAGAGTCCAAACTCCTTGACCCAATCTGACCTTTCTATCCACCAAATACTTCCCTGTTACCATCTCCCGTGATGATCTCCAACATACCACATAGGCTATGTCTACACTTTGGAATTTTTCTAGCAATTCCACTAGTACTGACACCTGTTCTGGGATGAGCCCTCATGTGGACAAGGCTCCAGTGGCTTCCCTTTTAGTTAAGGATTGATTGATGTACATTAGGGCTCCCATAGTTCGTACTGGGATGTTGTTTATTTTAAGACTCATAGACTCGTAGGTCAGAAGGGACCAATATGATCATCTAGTCTGACCTCCTGCACAAAGCAGGCCACAGAACCCTACCCATACACTTTTATAACAACCCCTAAC
>NW_027426674.1:0-739 GCF_003597395.2 Chelonoidis abingdonii
TCTTTATCATGGGATTAAAACCCCTGCTTCAGTCAGACAGGGGGTGGTAGTTGAAGGGAAAGGTTGGATTGGGCAGAGTGCAGATTGCAGAGAGAGAGATTGTCCAGAGAGAAATAGAAGGTTTGGAGGAGTGCTGCGGTGGATTGGAAAGCAAAGAATCCTTAGTAAGGGGCACAGGCTGTATAGAAGAGAGGCAAGAACCCTTCACAAAGCTGACGGGTATGAGACGGGAAGTAACCCAGGGGAAGAAACCGCTAGTCAAGTGGTTCACACAACCCGCAGTGGCCTGTGTGGGACCTGGAGTCAGAGGGCGGGCCCAGGTCCCTCCCTCTCCACTCCCTCCTCCAAGAGACCTAGGGAGGTGATTAAGAACTGGTTCAGAGGCAAGCATATCGCCTGAACTCCCAGAGAAGAGAAAAGCGCGGAGACCCAGAGAACAATACCGGCATTGCCACACGTCGTGTCAGGGGTGGGATCTGCGTGCTGGGGACATCGTCCAGGGGAGACATAACCCTCCCACCTTAATGAGGACGACGTGGTCAAGGCCCTTATACATGCCCCGCGGCCAGCAGGAGGCTACCAGGGTCCAGGCAACCGCCCAACAAGAGGCGACTAGATTGCAGCAAGCACTAATCAGCTGCTGCTGAGTCAGGCTGCTAGGACCGAGCCCTGCTGAGAGAGCCTAATAAGCCAGATGAAGACCCTTATGGAACAGAATCCCACGGGATCCTCTCTTTTT
>NW_027426674.1:4280-6384 GCF_003597395.2 Chelonoidis abingdonii
AATCATCCGAGGTCTACAGAATTTCCCGACGACCTCGGCTCGCACTTGTCTCGGTCTCCTGGGTCACATGGCTGCCTGCACGTTTGTGACCAAATACGCCAGGCTCCGCCTCCATCCTCTCCAAGCTTGGCTCAACTCAGTATACCCCCCGGGCAGGGACCCAATAGACACAGTAGTCACCATTCCCCCAAGCACCCTAGGCTCCCTAGACTGGTGGCTGACTCCCTCCCTGGTGTGTACAGGGCTGCCGTTCCATCCACCCCAACCCTCAGTGTCCCTCATGACGGATGCGTCATCTCTCAGCTGGGGTGCTCACCTCGGACACCTTTGTACTCAAGGCCTCTGGTCATCTCGGGAGCCGGCATTACACATAAATGTCCGAGAACTGAGAGCAGTCCGCCTGGCGTGCCAGGCGTTCCAGCAACATTTACAAGGCCATTGTGTCTCAGTGTTTACAGACAACACAACGGCCATGTACTACATAAACAAGCAGGGAGGGACATGATCCTCCCCCTTTTGTCAGGAGGCCATCCAACTCCGGGACTTTTGCATAGCCCACTCCATAGACCTGGTAGCATCCTTTCTTCCAGGGGTTCGGAACACTCTGGCGGATCGACTCAGCAGGTCCTTCCTGTCTCACAAGTGGTCTATCCGCCCAGACGTTATTCATTCTGTTTTCCAGAAGTGGGGATTTCCCCACAGAGACCTGTTCGCTTCCCGCGCGAACAGGAAATGCCAGATGTTCTGCTCCTTCCAAGGTCTCTCCCCAGGATCGATCTCGGACGCTTTCCTGATGCCGTGGAAGAGCCAGCTGCTTTATGCCTTTCCACCATTTCCGCAAGGTCCTGCTAAAACTCCGCAGGGACAGAGCACGTCTAATCATGATCGCTCCAGCGTGGCCCAGGCAGCACTGGTACACCACGTTGCTCGACCTGTTGATAGCCAACCCAATTACCCTGCCATTCCACCCAGACCTCATAACTCAGGACCATGGCAGACTTCGCCACCCAGATCTGCAGGCCCTTCACCTCACGGCGTGGCTGCTGCGTGGCTAAACCAGTCAGAGTTACGTTGCTGTGCATCAGTACGACAAGTTCTCCTGGGTAGCAGGAAACCTTCCACCCGGTCAACTTATTTGGCCAAGTGGAAGCGTTTCTCCTTCCTGGGCGAAACGCATAACCTTACTCCCACTGAGGTCCCGATTCCTTCTATTTTTGGACTACCTCTGGTGTCTCAAACAGCAGGGTCTAGCAGTATCATCACTGACGGTACAGTTGGCAGCCATCTCTACCTTCCATCCAGGGGAAGGTGGCCATTCCGTGTTCTCACACCCTATTGTTTCGAGGTTCCTCAAGGGCTTGGAGCACTTATACCCACAACCTGGGACCTCAACCTGGTTTTAACCTGACTTATGTCTCCCCCATTCGAGCCGTTAGAAACCTGCTCGCTATTCTACCTGTCTTAGAAGATAGCTTTCCTCATAGCCATTACATCGACCAGACGAGTCTCTGAGCTTAGGGCTCTTACGGTGGATCTGCCGTACACTGTGTTCCACAGCGACACACGGTGCAGTCGCGACCACACCCAGCATTCCTCCCTAAAGTGGTTTCGGCATTTCATGTTAACCAGGACATCTTTCCCCCAGTCTTCATCCCGAAGCCACACTCAACGCGACGAGAGCAACAACTGCACTCCCTGGATGTCCGTAGAGCGCTCGCATTTTATATTGAGCAGACAAAACCCTTTCGTAAAACACCCCAACTCTTTGTCACGGTAGCAGACCGAATGAAAGGCCTACGTGTTTCCTCTCAGAGGATCTCATCTTGGGTGACGGCATGCATCCGCACTTGTTATGATTTGGCTCATATTTCCCCAAGCCACATCACTGCGCATTCTACCAGGGCTCAGGCTTCATCTGCCACCTTCCTGGCTCGTGTACCTATCCAGGAGATATGTCACACAGCTACCTGGTCTTCGGTCCACACCTTTGCTTCACATTATACTCTGGTTCAACAGTCCAGAGATGATGCAGCCTTTGGCTCAGCAGTTTTGCATTCTGCAACATCTCACTCGGACCCCACCGCCTAGGTAAGGCTTGGGAATC
>NW_027426674.1:7882-13133 GCF_003597395.2 Chelonoidis abingdonii
CAAGCAACGGCAGACACATTTCGCGCCCTTTTCCCCTGGATTGCCCTGGGAGACGCCATAGACGGCAACCATGGAACCCGTTCAGCTTTTTTTTTTTTTTTACTGCACCGTATGTCTACTGGATGTTGCTAACAGACGCGGTACTGCAGCACTACCACGCAGCATTTGCCTTTGCAAGACAGCAGAGACGATTATCAGTTGTTCTGTACCGTCTGCCATGCCACTGTCAATTGGTGATGAGATGACGATTATCAGTCGTTCTGTACCGTCTCTGCTGTCATGGGTGCCCTGGCTGAGTCAGCTGGGCGCAAAGACAAATGGGAATGACTCCCCGAGTCAATCCCTCTTTATGGTATTAAATATAGAGTCAGTCCTGCCTAGAATATGGGCAACAGTGTACTAGAGAATCAGAGAGCATAGCCGCTCCGTGTCAGAATCCTGCAGAAATGATGAGCTACATGCCATTCTACGGGTGCCCTGCAACAACCCTACTGTTGCTCCTCCTGCCCCAGCTCTGGGCTACCATGCAGTATCCCCATTTGTGTGAAGTAATAAAGAATGCAGGAATAGAAAACTGACTTGTTAGTGAGATAAATGAGGGGAGGCAGGCTCCGCTGCTATGATAAGTTTCAAGCAGGACATTAAATGGTTGTGGGGGAGATGAGACCCAGCATCCTGCTGCTAGTATAGTCCAGGCAGTACAGAATATTTTTCTTTTACACATGAAAGGTAAGGGCTGATGGGAGCTCAGCCCCCAGTTGGCTAGATGAAGACGGTTACCAGCCGTTCTGTACATCCACTGGGATGACCGGGAGTCATTCCTATTTTTAACGCCAGGCGCCCAGGCGACCTCTACCTGAGGCCAGCCAGGACACTCACGGGCTGATGAAAACTAAGGACGGCTTACTTTGTCCTACTGCACGTACTGCTCTGCCACCAGGGAGGGGAGAGATACGTGTTCCACTGCGCAGCATGGAGTCTACCAGCAGCATGCAGTAGACATACGGTGACATTGAAAAAAACTCAAGAAATGATTTTTTTCCCTTTTATGGAGGGAGGGGTAAATTAAGTAGTTATACCCTGAACCACCCCGGACATGTGTTTGACCCTACAGCATTGAAGCTCATCAAGAATGGCAAATGCTTTTCGGAGACTGCTGGGGAGCTGTGGATAGCTGGAGTCCCGTACCTCCTCCCTCCCTCCATGAGCATCCATGTTGATTCTTTGGCTTTTCCGTTACGGCTTGTCACGCCAGCACTGTGCTGTGGACTCGTGTTATTCATAGCCTGGAGATTTTTTTCCAAATGCTTTGCCATTTGTCTTCTGTAATGGAGCTGTGATAGAAACAAGATTTTTCTCCCCCTACATGCGGTCAGATCCAGTAGCTCCTGCACGGTCCATGCTGGAGCTCTTTTTTGGATTTGGGATCTGCATCGCAACCCGTGCTGATCAAGAGCTCCGCTCGGCATAACAGTAATGAAATTCAAAAGTCGTGGGGCTTTTGCCCTGGTCTACCTGGCCATGCATCTGAGTTCAAGATGGCTGTCCAGAGCGGGTCACGATGGTGCAGTGCGATACCGCCCAGTGGACCAATACCGTCGATTGCGGCCACTAACCTAATCCGATATGGTAATACCAATTTCAGCGCTAACTCTCTCGTCGGGGAGGAGTACGGAAACCGGTTTCAAGAGGCCTTTATATCGATATAAAAGGCCTCCTAATGTGGATGGTGCGCGTTAAATCGGTTTAATGCTGCTAAAATCGTTTAAAACGCATAGTGTAGACTCAGCGCCTATGAGTGAACAGAGAAATTAAAAACTGTACATTAAAACTGCAAACACTGTCCAACAAAGAATGTTGTACTAGACATCAACTGTTTCACAAGTTAACTTAAAGTATTTAGTCCTTTCTGTTAAGGTTAATAGTAATCAAATAACACTTCACATAGTAAAAACAAAACAGATGTATCGATTCAATGTTCCTCTGAAGTCTGATTGTCACACCCAGAGAGAGAGAGAGGGTAGTGAGGTGAGAAGTGGGATTTGCTTTCTGAGAGATTTCATGGAGTTCTTTTGATGGACTTTGCAGATATCACAAGCTGACACTCCCTCACAGGACCGTTTTAGAATCAGGTGGACACTTTGATGCCTGACCAATTTATAACTGCGCAGGAACTTTTCCATAAAGCCAGAAGGGTTCTCTGTCAGTTTTCTCTCTTGAAAGCAAATATTGCAGCTTCTAGCCTTGCACTGTTTCAGAATAAGTGTTTTCATCGGGGTAGCGTAACCGCTTGAGGGTATACAGTGGTCTTCACACGGGGAACATCACTCATCTAGATATTTGCCTAGTTTACAACAGATTACGTAAAAAAGCATTAGCAAAGTCAGTACAAAACCAAATTTAGATACAGACGATGCTTTATACCTTCTAAATATACTTAAACACTGAAAGTAAAGTACACATATTTATATCGGTTGACGTTATTTTTAAGAATTATATGGTAAAAAATAAAAAGTGGCAGTTTTCAGTAACAGTGTGCTGTTACTTTATGTCTTATTTTGTAAGCAAGTAGTTTTTAAATGAGGTGTAACTTGGGGGTAAATGCAAGACAAATCAGACGTCCGAAAAGAAGTACAGCAATGTCTGGAAGGCTGAGAGCCAACTGGTTTTAGAAGTCAACATGATTGCTGAAACTTTGCTTTCACGGAGGAAGGAATGAGTGACGACATTTACGCAGAATCACCCGCGACACTGTTTTTGCGCCATCATGCATTGGGCTCCCAACCCAGAATTCCAATGGGCGGGGGAGACTGCGGGAACTATGGGATAGCTACGGGATAGCTTCCCACAGTGCAACGCTCCAGAAATCGACGCTAGCCTCGGTACATGGACGCACACCACCGAATTAATGTGCTTAGTGTGGCCGCGTAAACTCAACTTTATACAATCTGTTTTACAAAACCGGTTGATGTAAAATTGGAATAATCCCGTAGTGTAGACATACCCATAGACAACTGGTGTGAATTGAAGCTACATGTTGTTAAACAATTTAACGTATGTTTTTGCCTTAATTCTATGAGAATTTTTTGTATGCTATAAAGATTTTTTGGGGTGAGTGATATTAGTTGGATGGCAGTGAAGTGTTCAAATGTTTTTAATAACTTGTTTAACGTTAACAAACACTGTTAATTAGTGGTCCAGATACTGAAGACTTTAAAGCAGGGGTCAGCAACCTTTCAGAAGTGGTGTGCCCAGTCTTCAGTTATTCACTCCAATTTAAGGTTTCGCGTGCCGGTAATACAGTATAACATTTTTAGAAAGTCTCTTTCTACAAGTCTATAATACATAACTAAACTACTGTTGTATGTAAAGTAAATAAGGTTTTTAAAATGTTTAAGAAGCTTCATTTAAATTAAATGCAGAGCCCTCCAGACTGGTGGCCAGGACCTGGGCAGTGTGAGGGCCACTGAAAATCAGCTCATGTGCCGCCTTCGGCACCCATGCCATACGTTGCCTACCCCTGCTTTAAAGGAAACAACGAATTCAGAAATTAAGGCAAATGCTTTTGTGGTCATTGTGCCTAAGCACGGACTTCATTACTTAAACACAGGAAAAGTGATCCCTCAAATGAGACACCACTTGATCAATCTGTGATCTCAACAGTACCTTATAAAATGGTCTGGCCTGACTTTTTAGGCTAGTATACTTTTAATTGTAGAATTCCCTTTCCTGTATAAAATTTTTTCATTTCATGAGCGAGCCAAAGGTTTGCTTACCTTTTTACCTATTCAGCTTTGGTGATTGTTAGGGCTGGTCTTCGCACAGTTTTTGGAGCACTATGGCAGTATCACTTTAGAAACTGGCATATTTAAAGCAATACAAATTCCTAGTGTGGATACACTTACAGACCAGTGTGAAGGTGCTTATTTTATTCCCATACATTATAGTATTATGAAACCCCTAAAAGCAAACTTTAGTCTGTAATGGTAGTGTTAGCCATCTTGCTAGTCAGGAGGTCCCCTACTTGGGTGATTTATTATTTAATTTCTGGGCATTAACTTTTCTATTTTTTGCTTGCACCAAGTTTTCACCAAATGTCAATGTATTGCAACATTGGCAAACCCTGCTAGTTTAGTTATACAGGAGAATCCTGCAGTTCCAAAATACTTTACTTATGTTTCTGAACTCACTACCCCATAATTAAGTTTGGATTTAAAATTAATGTCCTGCTTTTGATCAAACCTTCCTGTTCCCATGGATTTAGGGTGTTCTCTGTCCCCTGTGGCTTCTGTCTCCACCTTATTTCTGCATGTTTTAAAATGCAGCAAATTATTACATCATTGTCCTGATATTACTGTTCCTGTTGGGGTAAAACAAAGTTTTAAGTGTCAAAGTTGTTAAAGCTTTGTGTAGAGTTAATGCTATGTTAAGCATTCTAGGTCATCAGAATATAGGATTAGTGCTATTTTATTTATTATTTCTTTGGATTTATGCAAACAGTTTATAGAAGTAAAATAGGTTTCTGGGATCCACGTGTTCCTGTCTATAAAAAATATCTCACATTGTTGCTTAAGTGCATTTCTTCTCTGAAAAGTGATTTTTGGAATGGCATTGTGAGGTGGTATTTGATATTTTCTACCACTGGATATCCAAATCAAATCTTCTGTTTATATATTAAAACATATTGGTCTTATTACGCATCCTGCTAAATCAAATTGGATTATTTCTGATTCATGGCACCATTAGCAAAAAAGATTCTCTGACTCTGTGGAAGCTGTATAAGCCAGAACAGAATCCAGTTCCCTCTTTTACAGTTGTAATAGCTTCATAGCATAAAAAGGATTAAAAAGTGTAATCTCTGAGTACACAAAATAAAGTGTACACAGTAAAATAACCTTTGTGCAAGAAGGTGCAATTTTTATAAATTAATTTCTAGAATATCTTTAGTTATATAAATATACTAATTTGATATCTGCAGTGACTTCTCTGTTTGTAGTTAAGTTTAACTGTTATATTTAGATCTTTTCTTGAAATCTTTTCACTTATTCTTTTCTGCAGCATAAAGAAAAGTAAAAATTATTATGAAGTACTTGGAGTGTCAAAAGATGCAGGTGAAGAAGACTTGAAGAAGGCTTACCGAAAGCTTGCTTTGAAATTTCATCCAGACAAAAACCACGCACCTGGAGCAACAGATGCTTTTAAAAGTAAAAAAAAAAAAAAAAAAAAATCAAAAAAAAAATCTACAATTAAA
>NW_027426675.1:0-8323 GCF_003597395.2 Chelonoidis abingdonii
GCCCCCCTTTATCCCCCAAGCACGCCACATTCCCCCTCCTCCCCCCTCCCTCCCAGTCTTGCCATGTGAGACAGCTGTTTTGCTGCGCAAGTGCTGAGAGGAAGGGGGGAGAAGCAGGATGTGGTGGTGCGCTCAGGAGAGGAGATGGAGGCAGAGGCAGAGCTGATGCGTGAGGGAGGGCGGGTGCTACTGGTGGGTGCAGAACACTCACCAATTTTCCCCCAGCCCCAGAGCACCCATGGAGTCGGCACCTATGCGCCAGCCTTTATATAAGGCATAATGTGGCCTGGTGTCTCTAACATTAAAGCAGAGCAGGGAGCATAGCTTTGGGCAGAATTTAGTATGACTGGAAGCCTGTACCCAAAGGCCCAGGATGGGAATATCAGATGTGTTGAATGCTGGGGCTGAGCTGCAGCAACAGAACTGTGTGAACCGAGACCTAGCATGGTAGAGTGTTGGAACTCAAGTTAACTGGTAGCACTGAGGAAGAGGGGAAACTAGCCTGCCAAGGGTGAGATTCTGAGCTGTGCCTTTAAGAGGCATAGCACAGAAATCCTGGGCTGCTCTGGAGACTCTGGTGGCCTCCGGAATAATTTAGATAGTCCTAGTCTGCAGGCCTGTCTGAATTCCAGAAGCCCCTCTGAAATGTCCTCCTATGGGTGACAGTACTGCCCAGTATGATGTGCTGTGGCCCCACCCCACCCCAGGTACCTCCCCCTACACTAGGACTAGCAAAGGAGTCCTTGGAAGCAGACTTACAGCTATCTGCCACCATGCCTGTGCTGGGGGAACTCCCCCGCAGCCAGATCTGGGCAATAAAGGGGCTGGCGCAGAGGTAAGAATATTACTAAATCATCTTCTTCAGGAATATCAAATTCATAACACATTAGAAAACAAAAAGAAAAGAAAAGCTGTTATTTCTTCCACACAGATATGCATTCTGATTAGAAATAAAGGCCTCAATGTTAATTGTTTTTTAATCAGAAGGAGCCTTCCTTCCTAGCCAGTTGCATAAATGAATGACCCATGAATTTCTGGGCCAGCTAAACCCATTTTGTATTATGATAATTTGTTCCAGGACCGTATTTGTACATAAGAAGATTTTTATAATTTCAGTTACCTACATTTTTCTTTCCCAGCCTCTTTTTTTTAAAAAAAAAACAAAAACAAAAACAAAAACCAACCCACTGTAATATGAAATTTGTTGTAGCCTGCAGAGATTTGTTGTTATGGGAATCCTTAAATGAACTAGAGCTTCTGTCCAACTAATGTGTAGGAGGGAGCTAAGATGCCCAGGTATGCTGTTTATTTAGAGAGCACCCTCCTGGGGATTTTTATCTAGTAAAACTATTTAGGACATTTGCATTAAAATACTCCAGTTATCTCATGGCCTCCTAGTTCTCTATTCTTCACTCTTGCTAATAATATCAACTTTCTATTTTTCCCAGTGCTGACTATGTTCTTTATTCTAAAAAAACTGAATAAATAGAATGCCCTTATCCTCTCCCTAATTGTTCCCATCATTCAGTTGTCACTCCTGACTTCTTTGGATATTTTAACTAGCCTGTATGAGATAATGTTTTGCTTTGATGGTCATTAATTAGGGTAGGGATAGGGTCCAGAGTGACCAAGACAAATTTGAGGATCGGGCCAAAAGAAACCTGATGAGGTTCAGCAAGGACAAGTACAGAGTCCTGCACTGAGGACGGAAGAATCTCAGCATTGCTACAGGCTGGGGACTGACTGGCTAAGTAGCAGTTCTGCAGAAAAGGACCTGGACGAGTAGCTGGATATAAGTCAACAGTAAGCCCTTGTTGCCAAGAAGGCTAACAACGTATTGGTAGGGGCATTGCCAACAGATCGAGGGAAGTGATTATTCCCCTCTCTTTGGCACTGGTGAGGCCACATCTGGAGTACTGTGTCCAGTTTTGGGCCCTCCACTACAGAAAGGATGTGGACAAATTGGAGAGAGTCCAGCAGAGGGTGTTGTACTCAAAGTACTATACGGGATCTTTTCAGGGGGATTAAGGCAAAACGCCACATTTATTAGTAATACAGGTATTAATTAATACTCTATCATATGCATATGATATATTACAGTCATGCATTCACACACACAGACACAAAACAACAACCCGATCCGTCGCTGTGTTAAAGCACGAACTACGTGCTCCCTTAACACACCAGAAATGCACACGTAGAGTAAATAGCGGACGGGTCGAGACGGCACATCTGTCCGACCGAGATCGATGCTCCGAATTGTACGAAACAACAGTACAACCCGACACCAGGCCTTCCATGCACGACACTATGTATTTAAGCAGCTCCCTCTTTTGGCAAATCCGAGACAAGCATTCAAAATCTGGTCTGTGTCCGGTGGTCTTGTGTGCTGCCTCAAAGACGGGCTAAAAGGCTGCTTGCTCTAGATAAACCGAGGTGCAAATGTTCGCTTTCTCATTGGGCCACTGACAAGTTATTGCGCTTTGCTTGGCTTCCATCCCTCAAACTGTTACGAGCTGCTGTGAGGGGGTGTCCTCCAACCTCACTCATTCACCGAACCTCATGCAGGCAATGGGCCAACTCATACAGAATGGGGGAAGATCTTATTCTACTTCTAGACCACAAAAGGCAAGCTTTTCACACTAACTAATACTACTTTAGGGGCTATATAACATTGGAGACAAAGTTTTTTACCAATTTTCAATACAAGTTTGATGAGAGAGGCACAAATGCCAATCATAATAAATACAAAATCAAACACGTGAACAGAAGTTACAGCATGCAGCACGAGTCTAGGAACTGTGAAACAGACTACACATTAATAAAGGAACAAATAAAAACCAATTTCATTACTCCGTCTACAAGCGGCAATGAAAAGATGAGGCTGGGTGGGCCATGACTCTCATGAGGATAGAGGCTGGGGCAACTGGGGTTATCTCAGACGCAGCAAATGAACAAGTGAGGGGGATCTGAAGCAGCCTTGCACTACCCTGAAAGGGGGTCCAACGAGGAGGCGACTAGGCTGTTCTCTACGTCGGTGGCCAGATGACAACACAAAGGACAGGTCCAGGTGCAGTTGCAGCTGCGAGCTAGGTTGATTTAGGCAAAACACGCTCATTACTCACTCGAAGGCTGGGAAGGACGTGAATGGGTGTTACCTAGGGTTCGGAATCCTCCTTCAAGAGGTTTTAGCCTGGCTTGAAAAGCTCTGGCTGGGCATTTAGCGGGTTTGGTCCTGCTTTGCGGTCTCTTACCAACGCTCTAACATCTATGATCCACTGATCTTCTGAATAGGTTTACCGAACAAGGGTGAATTAGCTACAATCTTAACAGCTGTTGTCTTAAAGGGGCGAATCTATAACTTATTATGCACTACGTGACAGTTCAACGACTGGGAATTTCAAAAGGGACAAACGAGTACGCATGAAAAATTCTCGACCTAAATTCAATGGGAGCTTAGGTGCTAACACCTAGACTCCATGGCAAAAGCTCACCTAAAACAAAAATAAGGTACTGTGAAGACTTGTACCTGTGTTGTATGTTTCAGCATTCCCGGACCAGAATCTAGAATAAACAAGGTGTTTAGGCACTCGCACTGCGGTGTAAGTCTGCTGGCCAAAACCTGTAGAAAATCAGGGCATAAATTGGTCTTCTTATTGTCTGTAAGCAACTACACACTACTTAAGGTGCTATATGAACCCTGACTATCATAGAACAATGAGATTATTACGGGTTGGAAGGACGCTCAGGAGATCCACTCTAGTCAACCACCGCCCAAACGGACCCATCCCAACTGGGCCCTCTGAACCGGATTGAACTCACAACCCGCGTTTAGCTTGGTAGAGCTGTGCTGCTACACTGGCCTGGGGCAGAAAACACACCGGTGTAGCCTGATAGAAACAACCACGGAAGATACCCGCACAGGGACACCTTGAATTCAGAGACCGTCCACTGCAGCACTCTGAAGCCACCCACCTGCCAGTAGGTCAACGGGCAGTAGCCAGCAGCGGAGAGTGTCACGCACGAGGCATCCCCTAATCTCGGCGTTGATCCGGTCTGCTAGAGCTGGCTTTAGAGCGTCATTAACTACTGGTGAGTACAGAGAAGACCGATTAGACACTTTAATTGTAAGGACAGCGACTGGACGCGTGCCCACTGTCCTCAGGATTGGGAGGCAGCAGATGATATAATAACTCTACCACACCGCCACCCCCTCTCCAGACTCACCGAGGGCTCCTTGGCCAATAGATATATTCAGAATTTCAAATGCAGACATTAAGCGTATAACCAAAGCACTATATGAAAATAAACCATAAATTACCAATCTCTCCCCTCCCGCGGGACGAAAACACAACCTAGTACAGCAGTTTGTTTTTTCTGCTACAAAATGAAACGCAAACCATGCAATTGAATAGGCACCAGTTCTGCCACAATTTACAGACCGCCCTTTCCCCATCATAACCCAATATGGGTACATCAGGCAGTCCTGCAATGCAAGATACAGCAGACACTGAGGGACTGGTCGAAGTGCTTCGTCAAATTCCTTCTGGGTTTTTTTTTTCGCTGACATTGTTTCAATCGTTGTAAAATATCAGAGCCTTGTCGGTGCACTGTCGGACAGCTCCAGAACGGCTGAGTGAAGAACAGCTGGCCTGTCCGTATGTGTCATGCACTGGCCCATGGTCGCAGTCTGAATCCGTCCACTGGCAAGCCGAGCCAGCCCAGTTATCACTATCGCCATGGACAATATTGGCTGCTTAGCGTCTGCTAGACAACTTGGTCATTGTCGTGACCTGGATCCTTTGGTAAGTCAGGGAGCTGGGCAGAACTACAGGCTCCGCGACCAATCCCAGGCTTGCAAGACTGTAACGCCAGCTCTTGAGCTCGCCAGCCAGGGAGGCTAGCCCTGGCCCCTCCCCAGACTGCCCCCGCAATCCCCTGCAGCCATGCTGCGCAATGGCAGGTTCTGGGGCGGAGCGGCGCACTCCCCTGCCCCCGAGCACAGTGCAGCGGTTAGCTCTAGCTTGGAGCGTGGCTCCAGACATGCTGCTCGAGTGGCATGTAACGGGCTGGCCCAGGGTGTGATAAGGCGAGGATCCCGGGGGCGCCAATCGGGGACAGGGGACCAGTTGGATGGAGTGGCAGGTTCTGGGGTGGTGGTCCGGAACAGGGAACAGGAGGTTGGATAAGCGTGGAGTCTGGGGCCTTCAGGGGCCAGGGGTGTAGAAGGGGTAAGAGACGGGAATGGGGGGGTGGACACGCATGTGGTCCCAGAAAGCCTGTCAGGCAGGGTGTGGATAGGGGTCGCAGTCAGGGGACGGAAGCAGGGGGGATAGGGAATAGGGGTCCGGGGGGGTTAGGGTGGGGGTCCCAAGGATGGGCGGCCAGGGGACAAGAGCAGGGGATTGATGGGATCGGCCCGGGTTCTGAGGGGGGCAGTCAGGGAGTGGGAAGTGGGAGGGAGCAGATGGGTGCAGGAGCCAGGCTGTTTGGGGAGGCAAAGCCTTCCCTACCTGGACCTCCATACAGGTTTGGAACCCCAGTGTGGCCCTCAGGCCAAAAAGTTTGCCCACCCCTGTTGTAAGTGTTGAACTGAAGTGGACTGTTATTCTCCATATGATATGTAGTCAGTCTGTAGACTACACTGGATGCCACTGAGTCAAATACTTTAAAACTGAATTTTAGAAAAGGATTGATGAATTAATTGTATGACCTTTAACAGCAGTCACGCTTGGCAGCCAGCTAAAATAAGAGTCATCAAATCTCATGCTGCAGGGCAAACTGCTCACTTGCAGGGCTCAGAAAGGAATTCCCCCCATTCCCCCCCCCCCCCACAATATACAGAATTGCCAAGTTAGCTAGATGCATTTTGGGATTTTTTTATTTGCCACTGAATCAACATGTGTGGTCTGATTTGTTATGAAAAAGCCAGTGTTCCTTTGCCACAAGTCAAAAGATGCATCAGAACCAATAACGTACACAATATTAAAATTCATGACATAAACTGCATTCCTGCCTACAATATATAGTAATTTAAAATATGTCTCTCTTTTCTCTAGCTCATATTTGAGATGGTCATATTTCTCATGACTAATGTAGTTTCTTCATACACCTTCTGTTTTGTTCCTGATACTAGACGGTTTATTTGGGCCCATGTTTGCACCAGCGATGGGGACTTTTTCAGATTAGTCTATGGGCCTAGTTCTCCAGTGCCTGGAACCTGTGTAATCATTAACACCTGTGCAAAGTGCATGTAGAATGCTACTATTCTGGCTTGGTAGCATTTTATAGCCACTTGGCACTTGCCATGCACATGGCAACTATACAAGGTGCAAGGCAGAGGAGCCTGAGGTCAGAGATCTAATTAATCAGTGAAATACCCACTCAATTCAGAATTTTTCAAGTAGCCACACACTGTGTAGAAAAACCCTAGAAAACCATAAATCCAGCATTGGAGAAAAAGAATGATCTAGGAAGAACAATCCCTGACATTATTGAGCAAGAAGGTGGGTCTGGTACAGAGAAACTCTGAAACCCCAATTTTACAGGCAGAAATAAATTCCATTCCCTTACCCAATCCTATATTACTACTATTCCTATGCCTATCTCCTATTTATCATTCAGTGTGTTCTATGTTGTCAGCTATTTTTAGGTCTCCTTAATCCTTCTCCTGTCTTCTCCTTTTTTTAGTCCAGACTGATAACTGTTTCCTGGAACATGAGCTGACAGGATTCCAAATATTATTTTAGTGCCCCTGAAATTAAGGTAAGATATTTTTAGCTGTTTTTACTTATTTATCTTTTGAGACTATTTTTATGGGCTTTGTTTTATCTTGTTTAATGTTTTCCAATTCCTCTGTCATTACATTTCTTCCAGCCAATCAGCTCTAATTTAATGTCTTCCTTATTGTTTTTTATAATCTTCCTTGAGCATTGCTTTCAAAGCCACGTGTTATAATTTCTCTTGGACACACTGTGCCCTCTGCAGTTTAGTGTGTCTCAAAACCCAAATCTTTTTTTCCTCAGCCCCCTTATAAAGTATGGGGAACATTTTCAAAGGCATAAATGGCAGTTAGATACCTAGCTCCCATGGAAAGTGAGTGGGAGGTAGAAGCCTAACTACCATGTATGCCTTTGAAAGTCTCCCACTATGGCCTTAAACCTGCCCTTGATTGTGCAGGTGTGAAGGAGGGGAAAGGGTGGAGGGAGGCATGACTAAAGAAGGAGGTGGCATCTTGGTGGTAGTTAGTAATAATATCTAGATCTTCTCATCCATAGACCTCAAAGCACTTTACAAGGAATGTCAGTATTGTCCCCATTTTGCAGATGGGGAAACTGAGGTATAGAGTGGTGAAATGATTTGCCCACTATTACCTAGCAGGCCAGTAGCAGGAATAGAACCCAGAGTCCTAATCCTGTGATCTAGCCACTAGACTACACTGCCTCCTTATATCTAAGATATGAACCACAACAATCCAGGGATGCAATCTGCTGTTAAAAATAGTGTGGTTAGGCAGTATCTGCTGAAGATGTATGCTCCTACTCCAAGGAACAGTATCAAGTACACCAACACCATAGTTGTATAGTAGTAATAATTTGGAAGGTATTTTATGCTGAGATTGCAAAATGTCTCGTTGAAATGCAGCTGGCTACAAGCTGCTATAGATGCTATATGGAAGTTTTACTGCTCAAGGTCTCATGATCAGGAGAAAATCAAGAAAAATTCCACTAACTCCATAGAGATAGACTGGCATAAAACAGAGAAGAATTAGGCCTAATGAGTTTTTCTATGCAGGACTGCATATAGGCTACAAATCTCTCTCTTCATCCTGATCAGAAAACATACACATGACCTAGGCAATCCCCTTTGAGCATGTTGTACTGTTTTGGGGATGGGTGGGTCTTCCCAACAGCTTTTCTAACAGCCCTCAGATTACAAGAAATTGACAGCATTCTCTAAATAACCATTTGCTTGTTCAGCTGACTTCAGACCAGATCCAGAGAGCACCGCAATGCCATAGAATTAGCTGCTCACTTCTCAGGGAAGCTGATGCTAGATAGCTAGTACCCAGAGAGAGAGAGGATAAAGAGCTTCATTGCCAATTTCTAGATGTCCAAATTCACATTTGAGATGAACTGAAGGTCTTCTATGCAAGAAAGTCAGTTTCCCAACAACTGGGCTCCACTGAGACAGGGGCAGCTCTACACATTTCACCACCCCAAGCACGGTGTGATGCCGCGGGGGGCGTTCTGCCAGTCGCCGGTCCCACGGCTCCGGTGGACCTCCTGCAGGCATGCCTGCAGAGGGTACGCTGGTCCCGCGG
>NW_027426676.1:0-2878 GCF_003597395.2 Chelonoidis abingdonii
AATTACAATGATGTGATTGAGGAATTTAAGTCCATAACACCTGGTGAGTGATGTTTCATTCTCTAGGACAGGAAGATGAAGAAACCTTAATCTGTTTTGGTCAATTTGGGTTAGCTCATTATCTGGTTAAAGATAAAGATCATGAAAATTGACTGTATCTTTGTATACATCTGGTTATCACTACAGCAAAAATTTGGTATTTTGTGTCTCATTTTTTAAGTAAAGTTAATTGTTAATTTAAAAAAATAAGTTTTGTTCAGTTTTAGTTTCTTTAGTTTGTTTGATGAATAAAAATAATGTCCCTTATGACTGAGTATTCAATAAATGTTTGCCTTTAAAAAAAATAGAATTCCCTGGGTGCACACTCTAATGAAATGTGCCGCGTCCACCTATGCACCCCTGTCTGGGGAACTGCGGGGACACAGCTGTTCAACAGTACAGACTGTACTGTGGTTAATGTCACAGACACTCAATTTCAAAGACGCTCCTAAAACACAGAGAAAGTAAATTTATGTCCCAGAAATCGAAGACTCCAGAGGGCAAGTCTCCCTGGCACTGCTTCTTGCTGACAGAGGTCCAGAGACAAAGAGATTCCTGGGGAAGCTGGGAACAGGAAGCATGGGCTGGTGGGGTTCAGTGGAGAAAGGGAACAGGAAGGGCAGGGATATTACTGAATGCAGGATCTCAGCAGTACTAGATGTCAGGATAGCACATAGTGTAGCCCATTGGAAAACATAATCCCATATATACATATAAAATGATAGGATGTAAAATAGCTATTCCAACTCAAGTGGGAGCTCTTGGAGTCACGGTGGATAGTTCTCTGCAAACATCCACTTTAATGTGCAGTGGCAGGCAAAAAGCAAACAGAATGTTGGGAATCATTAAGAAAGAGATAGATAATAAGACAGAAAATATCATATTGCCTCAATATAAATCCATGGTACATCCATATCTTGAATACTGCGTGCAGATGTCATCACCCCATCTCAAAAAAAGATATATTGGAATTGGAAACAGTCCAGAAAAAGGCAAAAAAATTATTAGGCGTATGGAACAGCTTCCGTATGAGGAGAGATTAAAAAGACTGGGACTTTTCAGTTTGGAAAAGAGACGAAGGGGGTATGAGAGAAGTCTATAAAATCATGACTGGCATGGAGAAAGTAAATAAGGAAGTGTTATTTACTCCTTCTCATAACACAAGGAGGAGGAAGCACCCAATGAAATTAATAGACAGCAGGTTTAAAACAAACAAAAGGAAGTATTTCTTCACACAATGCACAGTCAACCTGTGGAATGGGCGACAGGGGATGGATCACTTGATGATTACGTTCTTTTCATTCCCTCTGGAGCACCTGGCATTTGTACCTCACTCTAGCTCCCTCGCTGCCTGCATCACAGAGCTATGCAAGAAGGGGAAGCCAGATGTGGTGGTCTGGACCAAGCAGTGCCAGAGGGCTCTCTGTGCGCTGAAGGAGGCTCTAATCCAGGGCCTGGTAAATCTGGTAAACCTGGACATTGTCAAGCCCTTTATCGTGTTCACCGACGCCTCAGATGCAGGGCTGGGCGCAGTGATGATGCAGGCCGATGCTAAGGGGGAGAGATACCCCATCGGGTACCTGAGCAAAAAGCTGCTGCCCCGGGAGCAGAACTGTCCAGCCATAGAGAAGAAATGCCTGGCCATGAAGCAGGCCCTTAAAAAGCTGCAGCCGTATCTATTTGGGCAGCGCTTCGCTGTGTATACTGACCGCTCTGCCCTGACGTGGCTGCATCAGATGATAGGGGCTGATGCCAAGCTGTCACCTGGTCAGTGGGTGGCCAATGTCAAGATGGGAGCACTTAACCAGGAAAGCCCGAATCACAGCCCCCCAGACTGGAGTGGTGGGAGAAGACCCGATCCTAGTTTGAACCTCAGGGGTTGTGGGGTGGCAAAAGGGCACGGGGGGGCATAAACCTTCCCACCTGCGTTCTACAAGTGCCATCAAGCACACCTGGTGTGTGCGTGAAACTGGAAGGGCCTGGTGTAACTCCCATCAAGGAATGAGAGAGATGCTGGGGCATCCATGGGAACGTTGGTGGGTTCCAACTTCCCCAGGTCACCGGCTAAAGTGACCCTGCTCAGTTTGGTCTCGAAGAGAGGAAGAGATGTGAGAAGTGGGAATGTTCTTAATGGTTTCTCTGAATACTGTGTGGGTGCCTGTTTCCTCCATGCATTTCTCAAGTGTCTAGGTGGCGGGATAACTGCATGTGATTGTTGCAGAGCCTTGGAGGGACAGGGGTCTGCACAGAGAATGACCGACACCCTGTCTCCTCGCAACTGATGGCCTGGGCCCCTCCTCCGCAAGGTGCTAACTAAAGGTGTTGGAGAACAAAGAGATCAGGTGGTCTCCTGGCCCAGGAAAGAGAGAAAGGCAAGAAGAGGGGCTGGAGGGAGTTTCAGTTTGGAGCTGGCTGGGTAAATGGAGAGAGGCCAGAACTGGGTCTGGCTCCCTGCCCCCGCAAGATGGACCTGACTATGGGGTCCTGTTCTCTGTACCTACAAATTCTGTTTTAGACCATGTTCCTGTCGTCTAATAAACCTTCTGTTTTACTGGCTGGCTGGGACTCATGGTGAATTGCAGGAGGTGGGGGGGCAGGGCCCTGACTCCCCCACACCTTCACCCCTTGCACCAAATAGGACCTCCTGTACTCCCCCCCCCTCCAACATTCCCACTGTGACGATGTGGTTCTGGTGGGACCCAACTGAGAGTGTCAGTTCAGGACCAATTGCTCAAACAGGGCAGTTACAGCCCTAGGCTGGGGTTTTTCCACCTCTAAGGCAAACCAAACCAGCCAGACAAAAATGACTTCAGTTTCACCCCACTGGCTAACCACAGGT
>NW_027426677.1:0-2312 GCF_003597395.2 Chelonoidis abingdonii
CATGAATTTATCCAGTTCTCTTTTAAACTCTGTTATAGTCCTAGCCTTCACAACCTCCTCAGGCAAGTTGTTCCACAAGTTGACTGTGCGCTGTGTAAAGGAAAATTAGGAGTAGGCCTAAACTCCGGTCAAGATAACTGTGTATGTGGTCAGAGGGCAGGAGGAGAGAGTGAGGAAAATTACAAGTGACACAATTGCAACAGTCAATCTTGAGAAATGTAACTGCAAAAGAATAACTTGTGAATAACAGGAAAAGTTTGTTTTTGCTGTATTCCTAATAAGGAAAAATATTAATAAGGAAGTATGTGTGATTAAATATTGCCTCTGATCTATAGAAGTTTCTGTGTTCCCTTTTTCGAGAGAGCAGCTGGGCTGGCTGTCTCTCCCTGCATGCTTGTAATAAAGGAGCCTCAGGCTGTTCTGATCCAAACACAAGGTGTGGTAAATTTTTCCACAACAATTCTTGGTGCCGTGACTCAGATCCACAGCATACCACCGGACCGGAGGACTGCGGACCATTCCCCACTGGACCCAGGCCCATCTGAAAGGTAGGAGACCTTTTAAATCTCTGTCTTGGGTTCTGGTGGAGGACTACCCATAGGCTCTGGTTTTGAGTGAGTTGCACGCTGGATCCGGACCTTTTGCTGCCAGACAAGCCTGATGCCCTTTTGGTTCCCCCAGGAAAAGCCACGTGGGTGGCTGGGTAGGACTCTGTTTGTATGTGCCAGTGTGAGTGAAGTACACAGGAAGATGCCCAGAGCTCTCTGCGAAGCCCACCACTCGTCACCAGAGATGTCTCTAATGCAAGCCCTGTGACCGCAACTAGTAGGGTCGAAAGAGGCCCCTGACGAAGGCAGCTTCGCTCTGCATGGCCTGACTGGTGAGGGACCTGCCTGTGTCTAGGATTGTGTGACCCTATCCTTTCCCATCCTTGGATGGTCCTGGGGGCTGGAGGATCTCCGCCTCTCCAGGGAAATGGGAATGGGGGCCGATGGGTAAAAAGGGATCACCGCCTCACCATAAGGCACACCTGCGTACTATATGTACACAAATTACAGTCCTTTCATTTGCAAGTTTCTGAAGAAATGGAATTGGTATACAAAAGATGATCCAAAATTACAGTTTCCCCTGGAGGGAAGTGTAGCAGGGTGGACCCCTGCTCCTGCCCTGAAGGGTTAAAAAACAGCCCTGGGAAGAGGCTGTGGCTGGAAAAACAGCTTTTAGGCTAAGCTGATTGGGGAAGTGGCTGCAGCTGGGGCCATGCCCCAAACAGACTCAGCTGGCCCTATAAAGGCAGAGAAGCCAGAAACCCAAAGAGTCTCTCTCTAGCTGTAGAGTGAGATGGGCCTGGCTGCAGGGAGCTGGACACAGGGTACCTGAGTGAAGCAGGGCTGGGGAAAGGCAGAGGAGCTGGGGAGCTCCAGCCTGGAAAGCCTCAGGCTGCAGCCTAGCATTGGGCTAAAAGGTACTGGGGGTTGCAGAGGGCTGGCAGTAGCTATATACTGAGGCAAGGTGGGGATAGAGGGTGGGGGTTCCCTGGAGAGGGGAGACCCTAAGACTGAGGGGTTA
Source organism: Chelonoidis abingdonii (assembly GCF_003597395.2). Taxonomy (NCBI): domain Eukaryota; kingdom Metazoa; phylum Chordata; order Testudines; family Testudinidae; genus Chelonoidis; species Chelonoidis abingdonii. The sequence goes on from NW_027426677.1 coordinate 1,570, forward strand.
CTGCTAGGGGGCAGCACCCCAGGAAAGAGGGGACCAGGGTCTTGGGAGGGACATGGGGGCCAGAGGACAGACTGATCACCTGCCTGCAGAGGGCACTCCAGAGTGGGAATGCGCTAATTCCCAGGAGTCACCAGTAGGAGGCGCCGCAGGACTGAGTCTGGCCCAGCTACAGGAAGTTTCAACCTTGATGAGATTGTGCACCTCAAAGGTGCACTTCTGGCCAATAAAGTCAGACAAGGTCAGTTTGATGCATATTTCGATTGGTATGGAGAACCAGAAAAAATGGTGCCGTGAATCTCAAATGAGGAGTCTCAAGGACTCCCAAGAGAAACTCAAAACACAATTAAAGAAGACAAAAGAGAAATTGGGTTTTCTCAAACCCCTGCTGTCCAGAACATATTTCTCTATCCTTCGAGGACTCTTTAGGGTACCCCCTCAGCCCACTCCCTGCCAGGAGCGCGCTCAGCCAAAGTCACAGAACTTGTCGCTTTTACCCTGTACCTTGGCCAAGAACAAATATGTTACCATCTACAGAGACTCCCGATATGCCTTCGGGGTGGTTCATAGTTGCGGACAACTATGGAAACACTGAGAATTTTTCATGTCGGGAGGGCGGGGGCGAGGATTAGTAATAGGTCTTTTGTTAATGCTCTTCTCTCTGCTTTTCAGCTTCCTTCTGCTATTGCCATTGTGCATTGTATTGCTCACCAGAAACCTTGTGATGATGTTATAAGAGGGAAATG
>NW_027426678.1:0-1498 GCF_003597395.2 Chelonoidis abingdonii
CACATTTTCTCTCTGAAGCAGAAGACTTCTCAAAAATTGTAGACCAGTGTAGCAGTACAATATTTATTGAGGCCTGGTTTTATACATATAGACATCACAATGTTGGCATTAATGGTGTAAAGTATATAAGCAGAAGAGGTTAAATAGTTGTCGCTGTTAGCTATTAGAAAACAATAGATCATTTTTTATCACTATGTTGTTCAGGCATACAAAAGCACATATTTTATGAAGTAATTCTATCAGAAAAAACTACATCCATCCTACAGGCCTGATCTTGAGGGGTGCTGTCACAGCCTCTTGAAAGGCTCTGCTCAATTTTAGCCTCAGTGACTCACTGGGAGATGTGGATGTTAAGCATTTCTGAAGAATAGGCCAAAGCATTGTGAAAAGTCAGTGGGAGTGGAGGGATTTAGGGTTCTTGGAATTTCATAAGATAATGCTCTGACAATGCCAATCAAGAAATATGGACCAGGTTTTGCTCTTTAAATTGGGAACCATTGTCAGTAAAATTACACCAGTGTAAAACTGGTGCAAATGAGAAATCAGGCCCATACACATGCATGCTGTGGCTAATTGCTGTATCTGAGATGGGTCTAAGCCTATGCCTTTTTTGTGGGGGAGGAGGATTTTCTTTGGGTTTTTGTTGTTAATTTGATGTTACTGATTTGATTAAGTTAAATTCTTAAAACTGCATAATTTCCAGGGCTCTAATGTTTATATAGTTATTTACTTAGTTTAGCCATAGATCCCCTACTGAAGAATATTCAGTTGGGCACACTGTATTGATTTCCATTAAAAATGTATTATTAACCCCTCACAAAAATCACCCCCTTCACTGGCGGCACTGTAGAAAGTGACCTGCTTTCTGTGCTATAAAAAGCAACTATGAATATGATTGTAGTGCAAACAACCATTGTATCATAAAGTGCTAGAGATGTGGCCAGTGATTCTAAAGTACTGCAATTTAGGCAGAAGTCAATGTTCAGGGATTATGGAGAAGTACGGTCATGATTTCCAGTGCTCTTGCTTCCATTCCCTTGACAAATTCAGAGAACACTATGACCAATTTCCTATAACAGCCAACATGAGTGTTACTGGAGCAAATATACATAGGGACCCCACATTTCCGAGAGCTATTATAGAGTCTCATACAACTAGTAGAAAACCATTTTCTAGTAGTTATCTTATTGGATCTTGGCAAACATGAAATGCCCATCATATTGAGGCATCAGGGGAACAGAGAACAGACTATAAAATGACAAAATGTTTGACTATTTTGAGTATTTTGGATATTGACTTTACTGTGTGTTCAGATCTTCCATTGATGCTGACAAGAGTTTTAAATGTGCAACAATTGGAGGACCTGGGTTTGTTTAGTATCCTCCCAGGGCCAAAATGGGTCATCTCATATGTGTTTTGTAAAGGTGTCCTGGCTATATATTCATTTCCACACTAAACTTCCTATTTACAAACCGAAACTTTGATATGGTCACCAGCA
>NW_027426679.1:0-1117 GCF_003597395.2 Chelonoidis abingdonii
GAAGAAAAATAATTTTATAGCCACACTGATGGTGACAAACAGCAGTTTATATTAAAAAAAAAGATGATGGTTGTTTGAGATCTATGGGTGACCTGACAGTGAGTTTGACTACATATTATGAATAACCAGAAAAAAACAATCATTATCTTATTATTGAATTCTGCACCACAATCTGTCAGTATCCGCTGTGGGCATCCACGTCGAAGAATCATTCTGTACACGTTCTCCACCACCTCAAATGACAATTTATTTCTAAGTGGAAAGGCTTCCACCCATCTTGAAAGATAATCTATGACTGTAAGTATATACTGGTATCCATTCTTTGTTACTGGTAACGGTCCTATTAAATCCATTCCCACCAATTCCCAGATCCGAGTGATCTACATACAAGGGTACCAGTTACAATCATACTTCATAAGTTTATTACTAAATGTTCTCAATTAACCCATATGTCATAAGCAGAGCACACAATGTGATATGGTTACAACAGCCATAGAATCCGAATGAAAGCCAACTTTTAAATGCAGAAGAAAAAGAAAGAAAGAAAAAACAAACTAAAAAAAGTAAAGGAATGGGTTATTGAAAACAATACCAGAGTAAAGCAGAAGAAATATCCCCAGCCAGTGCGAAGGTATATTAGAGGTAATTGCTGCACTATGCTGTGCCACTTATATGCATTGGACTCGTTTCAAAATGAAACCCTCATTGTATTGCAGAAATAACCATGGATAATGATAAACAATAACGTGTCTGATTCAAAAATTCACCTTTATGCTTTTCGTGGTATCCAGATTTGATTGCTTTCCCTCCTTCTGGGAAGTCAGACACTGTGCAACCTGTTTTGGATGGAACAATATGATGACATGAACATTTCGTTATGGAAATAGTATCGCAAGAGAACAGAGTTCACATTTGCACACCAAATATAATTTTATATTTCATTCATTCATTTTAAACTTCTATTTCAATTGTAAATTGCATTCATCAGGATTTTGTTTCATTACTTTACATACCCAATTGGCAATGTCTTTTGTCATCCCTGACCAATAGTATTTGGATGTCAGCGCATTCCTCGTTTTGAATATTCCTAGATGTCCACCCTCTGGACTGTCATGAT
>NW_027426680.1:0-1246 GCF_003597395.2 Chelonoidis abingdonii
CACCCACGAAAGCTCACGCTCCAAAACGTCTGTTAGTCTATAAGGTGCCACAGGATTCTCTGCTGCTTTTATACACACAACTAATCCCAGTGACTTCAATTAAGCATGTGTACCAGGGTTTGTTGGTTTGGACATCATTCATAGCCTGGGGTATGCTTTTTGAGGCTTTTTTTAAAACCCATGGCCCCCTCAAATGGACCACTTCCATTTGAAGAGAAAGGGTTTTGTTTTGCTAGAAAAATGTACTGTACAAATATTCTGCATTTCATTGCTGGAAGATTCTAGTAAAGATTATGAACTCTTTAGTGCAGACAATGCATGTCCGCTAATCTCTTTCTATTAGGTTTTGTGTAGTGCTACAGCACATCCCAAGCATATCAGGTCTACATGGCAAAGTGGGCTTAAGATGGCTTTTGCTCTTTCACTTTCCCTGATAGAGGATGCTCTGCTTGAGAAATATATGTTTGTCTGTTTTCTTTCCTTCTCCACTTTATATAATCTGCCTATGTTGGGGAAGCATGTCATAGACAAGGATTTTGAAAGATGCCCTGAAGTTAGCCAGACTATGAGTTTGCCTGACTTCTAGAAGATCATTCCATCGATGATCCTCCTTGACTGAGAATGGTTTGTCTCACATTCTCATCCATCTGTGATGTTATAGGTCTCCAAACAGGGCTGGCCTAAAGGGTGGGCGACCTGGGCGACTGTGTATGTGTGTGTGTGTTGTGGTGACAATGCAAAGGAGTTGGCTTCCCCTCACTGCCTGTGGGATGCAGCCCGGCATGGCAGGAGCACCCGCCTCCCCGGTCCAGAGCAGAGGCCCCCTATTCTCTGCTCTACCTGGTTTCCCAGCCCAGCTCCTAATCCCACCTCTGCACTCTGAGAGTCAGTGGGGTTCTTCTCCCCAACCCCTGGGATTGTCCCAGTTCAGACCATTCCTCCTTTCATGGGTGGCCTGAATGAATGCAATGCTGCCCAATGGAAGGCGAGCATGGCATCTCAGCCGGTCAATGGGAGCTAGAAGTTGCTAGCCTCTTCTGAGTTGGGAGGGGAAGGGAGCTGAAACTGCAGAGAAAAAGATGAGTAAGTCTGGGGCAGTTCTGACCCTACACCCCAGTTTCCAGGGATCCCTCTATCATAAGCCTTTCTTCCAAATCTGGACCTTAGCGTCCAAAATCTGGGTGCTTAGCATGAACCTCCAAGCTTAATTACCAGCTTGGATCTTATCTCGCTGCCACCAGACAGG
>NW_027426681.1:0-2917 GCF_003597395.2 Chelonoidis abingdonii
TTGTATGTATCCCCTGTTCCATCCAGGGCTACCAGCCCCTCACCTGCCTCTCTATTTAAGATTTTCTTCCCCAAAACTTTTGTGTTTCCTCTTATAGTCTAATCATGCAATCTTGATTCCAGGCAAAATCTCCCATTAATTCTCAAATTAATGGGAGTTTTGCCTGAGTAATGACTTAAGTTCTGGACTCTTCACGTGCGCTTTTTTAGGGTATGTCTACACAGCAATGTTAGCCCAGGCTTGAAGCCCAGGCTCAAGCCAAACTCCCCTCCTTAAATTCACACACCAGTTGTGCTAACCTAGGCTCAGATTTAGGGTCCAGGACCCTGCAGAGCTGGGGAGTCCCAAGCCCATATTAAGGCTGGTGATCTAGGGTCGAGCCCCATGCTTTCCTGTGTGCATGCACCCCGGTTTGATTTTGGGTCCTGGAAGTCCTCTGGATGTATTCCTAGAGTTCCAGGTGGCCTGGAGGAGCTGGGAAGTGCCATTACTGCCTTGGTTGGGGTGTTTCCCTTTTTCCTGCTGTGGCTCCTCCTCACTGCTGTGTGGCACTTGCCTGGAGCAGGGAAGCAAAACCTTGACAGATGGGAAGCAAGCTCCAGCATATTGAGTCATTCCTCTTCCCATCATGCTGAGCTGGGAGCTCTGCCACTTCCTCCTCCCTATAGGAAGCCAACTTGTTCCTACTCTCGTCAATGTGCTTGCTCCCGGGCCCTCTTGCCCTTTCCTGGGGCGTGTCTGTGTAAGAGGCGCCCAGGCAGTTTCACTGTATGGCGGTGACTTGGGAGCCAGCACAAACTTTCCCCCCTGCCTCCCATGCGGTCCCCTTATCCCTGCCTCTGGCCGTGTAGGCAGAATTAGGGGAATCCCCAGGGTGCTGAGCACACTCCACCCTAAGCCCTGGGATGCATTCACTGCTCGCAGCCAGAGCAGCTGGGCTGGGGAGTGTGTTGGTTTGCCTTGAACGTAATATTTTATTTCAAACGTCACAAACAGAAAAAAAAAAAAAAAAAAAAAAAGGAAAACAAACCAACTAAAAACCCCTTCACTGAACACCCCAGTTTACCAATTCAGAATTGCAGAGTTTCATTTTAATCATTTGACAGCCCTGGAGACTGATGTCCTAATTATTCTCAGAACAGGTGCACATGGGTAATGTCCTGCCAATGTAACTCAGCCTAGAGGTGGAGAGCCCAGTTCCTAGATTAGATAGTAGTTCAGTGTAAAGTCTTCGCCAACTGAAGTCATTCTACTCGGACAGCCACTAAAGGGGTTAATAATGCAGTTTATTTGCTCATGTAGTCCTTATGGGCACCAAAGTCCCATCAGCAGCACCACCACAGAGGGGAAACAGGGTGGGCAGTAGAGTTTTCCCACAGTGCTCTACGTTCCTAGGGCTAGAGTGTTGACATTAGCAGGGGGGTGCTAGGCACTCTGGGATATGGTTGTTTTGACTCAAGTCTGTGCACTGCAGTGTAGATGCCAGAACTCTAAGTTCGAGCAAGAGTCAGAACATTCTTAGCCTAGGGTTAAAATGCAGTGTAGACCCTAGGCTTACTTTGCTGTGTAGACTTACACTTAGTCAAGTACTACAGATCCATCATTCGTCAGATAATCAATTGATATATGCACCTGAAGTTGGCTCTACCTACTTAAAAAAAAAAGACACTTGATAGTAAATTGTAATACCAGAGCCTATTCAACAGCACTGGGATCAATTTTGTAAAGGACTTTGAGATTTACTGATGAAAAGCACTGTGTAAGACCTACATATTAATATTATTTATATATTAAACATAGTACAATTAACTTTAATTGAATGGTACTCCGAACATTAAGAACAATTACTATTCGTATTTGTTTCACTTAACAGATTTGTACCTAATTTTGTTGGCAGTGAGTGAACCAGTGTACTTTAATTGAAAGTTTGTCATTTTCAATTTAGTCCGAATTGAGAAATGGCTGATGCTTAAAACTGTAAATACAAACATTAAAAGCTTTTTGATCTAACAAACTGATATACAAGAGAAGACATTCAGGGTGACTTTTTGTTGGATTGCATCACAACTTGCAAAACTTTTCAAACTTCTTGGGTATTATGATAAAGATCCTCTGCATCTTTTCTCCTCTTTCCAGTTGGATGTGTCAATCTGTACTGCCCTATACATATGAAGTAGTCATCATGATTTTATCCTTTGCTGAACTTTTCAACTGTTGCCACTGGCATCTAAATACATTTCAAAATTCAGTTTGACTCTTTTCCAAGTGTCTAACAAATTTCCTTATAATATGAGACAGTGTTTGGGAGCTTTGTTATTCCCAATGGATTCCCATTTATTTAGGATACCACACAATAGACAGTCATTTCCTAACTCCATTTATGAGCAAATACTTTGACGTACTTTCTGCATTTACACAACCCTTTTTGCAGCCATGTGCATTTCATTAAACATCAGTAATGTGTCCTCTATACCAGTATTTACCTGTACTTTTTATAAGCTTGGAGAAAACTGATGTTACAGTGTGTTTTGTGATTGGCAAGTGTATGTAGAACCCAGCTATATACATTATTTTGGAGGGAGACAGATGACAGTAACTTGTCTGACATCCTAAAGTTTCTCATGCAAGGAGCAGTAAATCCAGTCTCCTGAAGATTTAACTCAAATGCTTATTAATTAAACACACAAATTTCCCCTCCTCTGCTCATTGTTTGGTACTATCTGGATGTGGTTTATTTTCTGAGCTAGAAATTATATCAATCTTCTGAGCAATAGGAGACCCTAGGGATTTTGATTACTATCAAAATATTTTGAGACAGCTAATAAAAATAGCTAACATGCCATCTCCTGATGGTATTTCTCCCCTCTCCATACAGTAAGCACTTTCAGAACTTATCCAGAGTTTGGGGGGGTGGGGG
>NW_027426682.1:0-1552 GCF_003597395.2 Chelonoidis abingdonii
CAGAGCATTGCCCGGGGACTCCGTGACACAGCTATATTAGAAAATGAATGATTGGTTATTTCATTTACCAAAGGTAACTGAAGCAGATGTATATGAAGTCACTGGGAGGTGAACTATCTCCAGTTCAACAGGTTAATCATTAATATTTGGAGGATTTTCTTCCCATGCTGTATTAGGAAGAGAACATCACCAGACAGGCATTTAAATTGTTTTATTTAATTAAAACAACAACGTTAAGTATTCTGGATTTTTTTCTTCAACAGCAAACATATAATATTTTAACAAAAACAAACATATGTCCCTTGCTTCTCACGTTTATCTCCAGACTTCTTCTCCTTGTCCAACTCTATTCTGCCCCCACCAATCTTCTATTCATTGAACTTTTTGAAACTTTGCACTTTTAGAGAGAGGTAAGGAGTTGAATCTATTGTCCCTCTGCAAATTTGCATACAGAGAGTTGAGGTCTGTTATTTCTCACCTCTATTTATTTATTTATTTATTTAAAAACATGTTTGCTGTTAACAAGCAAGTTACCTCTGGAGACACAAATCCACAGTTTGAGAACTGCAAAACTGAGCATTTCTGATGGTATCTTCTAGACTGCGCACTGAGTCCCATTGAGTAGATAGATTATTTAGGTTAATCTTTCTGTCCAGAAGCATGTGGAACCCCATACGATTGGGTCCCTGATCCATGAACTATTGGAACTCACTTACAAAACTTTTCTTAAACATCACATGAATATATTGTCTCATACTATAGAATTAGAATTTTTAATCCCTGTTCCATGATGAGAGATCTTTGAGCTATGATGTATCTTAATTAAAACTATCTTTACATAAGTTTTTTTTCCTTAGAAAGCATTTTATCCAATCTGATTTTTTTTAATTGTTGATTTTTATTCACCCTGGTTTATAAAGCTCTCTGAAGAGTGTTCTGACTTCACATAACAAAATCTGAAAAACTACACAGGCACAGTGGGATCCCAAATAACTGTGTTTACTAGATAAACACAAACATACAAGGCCTAGCTACATCCATACTGCTTCTCTGATGGGGTTCTGGCAGCTTCTAAAACATAGAACATGGGGCCAGCCACTAGAGGATTCACAAATTATTTAACAGAATACTACCCTTTTCCTACACACCACAAAGAGGGAAAGTGCTCTTTAATTGCTAAGTATTAGCCTCTTTACTTCTCTCCATTTGCCTTCACGTAAGAACAAAAGAATGGCCATACTGAGTCAGACCAAAGGTCCATCCAGCCCAGTATCCTGTCTACTGACAGTGGCCAATGCCAGGTGCCCCAGAGGGAGTGAACCTAACAGGTAAAGATCAAGTGATCTCTCTCTTGTCATCCATCTCCACCCTCTGACAAACAGAGGCTAGGACACCATTCCTTACCTATCCTGGCTAATAGCCATTAATGCACTTAACCTCCATGAATTTATCTAGTTTTCTTTTAAACAATGTTATAGTCCTAGCCTTCACAACTTCTCAGGCAAGGAGTTCCACAGGTTGACTGTGCGCTGTGTGAAGAATAACTTCCTTT
>NW_027426683.1:0-3449 GCF_003597395.2 Chelonoidis abingdonii
TTATCTAGTTCTTTTTTGAACCTGTTATAGTCTTGGCCTTCACAACATCCTTGGGCAGAGTTCCATAGGTTGACTGTGTGTTGTGTGAAGAAATACTTCCTTGTGTTTGTTTAAAACCTGCTGCCTATTAATTTCATTTGGTGACCCCTAGTTCTTGTGTTATGAGAAGGCGTAAATAACCCTTATTTACTATCTCCACATCAGTCATGGTTTTCTAGATTTCAATCATATCCCCCCTCAGTCGTCTCTTTTCCAAGTTGAAAAGTCCCAGTCTTATTAATTGCTCCTCATACAGAAGCCATTCCATACCCCTAATTGTTTCTGTTGCCCTTTTCTGAACCTTTTCCAATTCCAATATATCTTTTTGGATTTTGGACCACATCTGCACGCAGTATTCAAGATGTGGGTGTACCGTGGATTTATACAGCGGAAATATGATATTTTCTGTCTTATTATCTATCCCTTTCTTAATGATGCCCAACATTCTGTTTGCTTTTTGACTGTCGCTGCACATTAATAATAAACAACAACATTGAGTGGATGTTTTCAGAGGACTATCCACAATGACTCCAAGACCTCTTTCTTGAGTGGTAACAGCTAATTTAGACCCCTTCATTTTATATGTATAGTTGGGATTATGTTTTTCAATGTGCATTACATTAGTTATCATTGATCGGGATACTTTCATTATAAAGCACATATTTTCAGAGTCACTAAACTTTCTTAAAGGGAGTGGGTGAGGTATAAGAAGAGATAAGGGCAGAAGACAGGGAGAAATTATGGCGAACTTTGTATATGAGATATTGAACTTTGAACTTCATGGAGGAGACTGTGGCAAGAATGTAGCATGCAGTCCTTGGAAGCTGTTCATAGCAGAAATAACTGGGTGAAATTTTCTCACCTGTATTATGCAGAAGGATGGACTAGATGAGCATAGTGGTCTCTTCTGTTCTTAAAAGTCAATGGATCTATTAAAACCTGATGGCCACATCCAACGATGGCTAAGTCAATGTAGCTTTGCTGACTTAAATGGAGCTACAACCATTTACAACAGCTAAGTGACTCCAGCAGGTGGACAACCTGATTAGTCCTGAAAAAAGGAACAGGGTCTTGACAGATACATTTTGGGTGGGGGAAAACAGAAGGGGAGGCCTACATCTCTGAAACGACAGCAGTTACTATACTATTACAATACTATTTCATAATGTTTTGGTACCAGAGATGGAGGGCAAGAAAAAAGGTTGATAAAGGAAGGTGCAGCAGAATTTGGAGAGAGCATAGATAAGATGGGAGATGGACAGAGAGGACTCAAAAATTAAATCAAGCTTGCAAGCAAAGGAGCCCAATAAAACAGTGGAAGTGAAGGATGCCAGAAAAAGGTATAAGAAGAGACTCTAGATGGAAAAATAATAAGCACTGTTTTAGCCATACTGAGTCTTAGGTGATTGCAAGAATGAAAAATGCATTAGAGAAAGGCAGAGATGCAGGGCTGCACAAAGGGAGAATGGCCAGGGATTGAGAAATATATTTGTGAATCATCAACATAGATGTGAGAGACAAAAACCATGGGAGAAAATGAGATCACCCTGGGAGACAGTACAGAGGGAGAAAGAAAGGGGAAAAAAGGATTAAGATACTTTAGGGACTAGTAGGGGCAGACTTCATATTTTTTGTTAGGTCTGTGAACCATTCTGCCACTTATGTTCCCTGTTCCTACCCCTTGCCAAATAATTGACTCCTCTCTCATTATCCCCCACAAAACAAATATTGATAGCTGACTCTTATCTACTTTGATCACATTCCACTCTGCATGAATGTGAATGAACACCACAATCTCTGGATATAACTAACTAAATAGGATAACCATGTGTCCCGTTGCCAAGAGGAAAAGTAGTAGGGCTGGAAGTGGAGTGGAGAATGGAGATGTTGATTCAGAGACACAGCTGGAAAATGAGAATAAATGGATCACGCCATAAGGTGTCAGTTTTGTTTTTGCAGTAATCAGCAAAATCTTGGGCAGAAAGACAGGGGAAGATGGGACCTGGGTAGCAGGTTTTAGAAGAAGTCTATCAGAGAAGTAACATTGCTTAAGCATGTGAGGAAACAGTGTGGAAGAAAGAGGATCAAACTAAGTTTCAATGGAAAATGTCTGTGAGATTACGGAACTAGAGGTGAGAAGAGAGGTACATATACAGGTGAAAGAGACAGCCAGAGGGTAGTAAGCAAAAGAAGAAAAATACCAAAAATAGGATGAAGTTAAAACCAACATCAGTTTGGAACAACTCAGGGGATGGTGGAAAGAGAAGAATGGAGAACTGAAATCTGATTTAGTAATTACCGTTTTAAGTAAATACTAGACATACACAGAATGTGTACTTCCCAGACAATTATTTTTAGCAATAAACTATGATTTGGTGTTCCAGATTGGCATGTACATGACGAGCACATATGAAAGCTCTGCACCCTGAAAAACTGTGCAAACTAATTGAGCTTGACCAGTTGGTCTGGGTAAATGCACTGGATAATCTCTCTGGATAAAGCCCTCCTATCTTAAGGTTTTGGTAAGGGGGGGGGGGGCCTAAATGTGATATTCATTGGATCACACATTCAATTCCTACTATTGTGGTGCTCCAAGACTTCGTGAAATCGAGTGGTTTCGTGCTATATAGTATGCATGAAATCTGAACTACCTGGGCCATAAGCGGCTACCTAAGAATAGGCCACTGGACCTATCCCTTTCCTCTACTTTGGGTGATGTCAGGGGAAACTCCCATGTACTATCTTATCCATAATATTCTATTCTCCAGCAAGCTCATATCACACTGGCCCTTTTTTGAGGGTACAATTTTAATGACAGGAATTCAATGGCAAAAACAATCACACTCATCAAGGGCTGCGTAGCCAATTTATTGAGATGTGTGTAAGGGTTAGAGAAGATTAAAACACAGAACAACCTGAAAGTTCAAATATTATGCACAATGGCTACCAGCTTTGGTTAAAATTCAGGCTTTCCACTGCAAATCAGCGCCTAGGGCAATCATTAAGGAGATACGGAGCTTAACAAAATTATTACAACCTTTACAACATACTACATAATGCAAGTGGTTGAGTTAAGGGTTGGCCAGAGAAACAATTACTTTGAATCTCCTGTCTGCCCCTGTTTTGTATGTTTTTAAAAAAATATTCGTAAACACTACAATTTTAGCATTAATTAACTTTAAATCGCTTTAGGCTAAAATCAGGAGAGGACTGAACGACTCGCCAAGGGAGAGGGGTTGTCCATTTTTGTCTGTGGTGTATGTCACCTAGCAATAAAAGGTCCTGATCTGTGATTGGCGCCCACGGCAAACTGCCACTGCGCACATATCAATAGTGACAGACAATAGAACAACGATAGTTTTGCACTGATGAGGTATATTAGAATTATATAATTTACAAATAAGAGTAAG
>NW_027426684.1:0-1505 GCF_003597395.2 Chelonoidis abingdonii
TCCTTGCAGCCCAGGAAAAGAAGGGTTCTGGGGGGCAGGAAGAGGCGGCCCCTCCCCGGGCCTGGCCCTGCCCCTGCCCCCGGGCCCCTCGCAGGGGGGTTGGGACACGCGGGGAACCCAGCTGTGCGCTGGCCGGGAACCCCCCTCCCCCGCCCGCAGCCTGCAGGATCAGGCCAGGATGCAATGGGACTGGGGGGGGGCTGCTTGCAGAAACTGGGGGTGTCTAGGGGGGGAGAGGCTGCAGTGGGGAAGTTAAGGGAGGGGGTGCAATGGGAGGGTGTCTTGCCTCCGCTGACCCCACTGCAAATTTCAAGGCTCTTGTCCCACAGACGACCTGGCCATGGGGTGACCAGACCCCATATGTGGAAATTCAGCACAGGAGGTGGGGGTAATAGGAGCCTATATAAGAAAAAGACCCAAAAATTGGGACTATCACTATAAAATCAGGACATCCGGTCCCCCTAGATGCCCCAGTTTTAACATGTGGGGTGTGTGTGGGGGGGGGAATGGTTGTTATTGAAAAGACTTGAATGTAAAGCTGAGGTTCGGGTGACCAGATGTCCTGATTTTATAGGGACCGTCCCGATATCTGGGGCTTTTTCTTATGGAGACGTCTCTTACCCCCCACACCCTGTCCTGATTTTTCACCCTTGCTGTCTGGTCACCCTACCAAAGACCTGAAAATGTTTCGCTCTCTCTCTCTACGCTCGTTTGACACAACCAACCTGAATACCCTTTGTCAACGCTAATTAAATTCATGCCTGAAAACAGTTGCCTGGAAGCATCGAGTTGACTTTCTACGTACTTGCTCCAAGGCTCAAGCTGTGTCTACACCAGCACTTTTGTCGGTATAATTTAGGTCGCTCAGGGGTGTGGAAAAAAAACGCCACCCCTCCGCATGACGTAAGTTACACCTAGGGTGACCAGATGTCCTGATTTTATAGGGACCATCCCAATTTTGGGGGCTTTTTCTTCTATAGGCTCGTATTACCCCCATCCCGATTTTTCACACTTACTGTCTGGTCACCCTAGTTACACCAACCAAAGCGCTGGAGTGAACAGCAGCCTGTGTAGACATGGCTTTAAATGTCATTGATTACATCAGGGGTTGGCACCTTTCAGAAGTGCTGTGCCGAGTCTTCGTTTATTCACTCTAATTGAAGGTTTGGCATGCCGGTCATTCATTTTAACCTTTTTAGAAGGTCTCTCTCTATAAGACTATAATATAGAACTAAAATACTGTTGTATGTAAAGTAAACAAGTTTTTGTAAATGTTTAAGAGGCTTCATTTAAAATTAAATTAAAATGCAGAGCCCTCTGGACCGGTGGCCAGGACCTGGGCAGTGTGACTGCCACTGAAAACCAGCTCACGTGCCGCCTTCGGTACACGCACCATAGGTTACCTACCCCTGGATTATATCTTGTTTGGAGGTTATTTTTATGTTAGACCAGGGGTGGGCAACATATGACGTGGCACAGGAGCTGATTTTCAGTCGCACCCACAC
>NW_027426685.1:0-951 GCF_003597395.2 Chelonoidis abingdonii
GCCTGTGGACCCGATTGTAGGCGTTAGGGGGCATGTGGACCCGGAGCTGGGCGTTAGGGGGCCTGTGGACCCGATGTTTGCCGTTAGGGGGCCTGTGGACACGGAGCTGGGCGTTAAGGGGTGTGAGTAACCGGATCTAGTCCTTAGGGGGCCTGTGGTCCCTGGAGCTGGGCATTAGGTGGCCTGAGGAAACGATAGTGGGCGTTAGGGGGCCTGAGGACCCGAAGCTGGGCGTTAGGGGGCCTGAGGAACCGGAGCTGGGCGTTAGGGGACCTGTGGACAAGATGGTAGCCGTTAGGGGGCCTGTGGTCCCCGAAGCTGGGCGTTAGGGGCCCTCTGGACACGAGGGTAGGCGTTAGGGGGCCTGCGGTCCCCGGAGCTGGGCGTTATGGGGCCTGAGGAAACGATGGTGGGCGTTAGGGGGCCTGAGGACCCGGAGCTGGGCGTTAGGGGGTCTGTAGTCTGTAGTCCCCGAAGCTGGGCGTTAGGGGGCCTTTGGACCCGGAGCTGGGCGTTAGGGGCCCTCTGGACACGAGGGTAGGCGTTAGGGGGCCTGCGGTCCCCGGAGCTGGGCGTTATAGGGCCTGTGGAGCCGATGGTTGCCGTTATGGGGCCTGTGGACGCGGAGCTGGGCGTTAGGGGGCCTGAGGACCCGGAGCTGGTCATTAGGGGGCCTGTGGACTAATGGTAGGCGTTAGGTGGCCTGTGGTCCCGGGAGCTGGACGTTAGGGGGCCTATGGTCCCCGGGCTGGGCGTTAGGGGGCCTGTAGACCTGGAGCTTGGTGTTAGGGGGCCTGTGGTCCCCGGAGCTGGGCGTTAGGGGGCCTGAGGAAACGATGGTGGCCGTTAGGGGTCCTGTGGTCCCCGGAGCTGGCCGTTAGGGGTCCTGTGGTCCCCGGAGCTGGGCGTTAGGGGGCCTGTGGACCCGGAGCTGGGCGTTAGGGGGCCTGT
>NW_027426686.1:0-1138 GCF_003597395.2 Chelonoidis abingdonii
GAAGACCCCGATGTGCCACCTCTCTCCGTTGGCTGCCCCAAGCACCTGCTTGCTGGGCTGGTGCCTGGAGCCGGCCCTGCCCTAGAGCAACTGAATGGGTTTCCAGTTTAAAGCACCATTTGGCCAACCCCACACTGTACACACACAGTGGGACAGAGGCGTCTTGCTATTTCTCTGCCCCTGATAATCACCATCAAGAAGGAAAAAGCTTCTCATGCTGTATTTTACTGTGCCTATTATCAGCTTTTCAGAAAGCCTTTGACAAGGTCTCTCATCAAAGGCTCTTAAGCAAAGAAGCAGTTATGGGATAAGAAGGCAGTTGCTTCCTCTCATAGGTCAGTAACTGATTAAAAGACAAGAAACAAAGGGTAGGACTAGATAGTCAGTTTTCAGAATGGAGAGAGGTAAATAGTGGCATCCCCCTGGGTCTGTACTGGGACCAGTGCTGTTCAATGTATTGATAAGTGATCTGGAAAAAGGGGTGAACAGGGAGGTGGCAAAATTTGAAGATGATACAAATTACCCCAGATAGCTAAGTCCAAAGCACACTACAAAGAGATCTCACGAAACTGGGCAACAAAATGGGGATGAAAGTCAATGTTGATAAATGCAAAGTAATGCACATTGGAAAACATAATCCCGACTATACATACAAAATGATGGGGTCTAAATTAGCTATTACCATTCAAGAAAGAGATCATGGAGTCACTGTGGATAGTTCTCTGAAAACATCTACTCAATGTGCAGTGTCAGTCAAAAATGCTAACAGAATGTTAGGAACCACTAGGAAAGGAGTAGATAATAAGATAGAAAACACCATGATATAAATCCATGGTATGCCCACAAGTTGAATACTGCATGCAGTTCTGGTCGCCCCATCTCAAAAAGGATATGTTAGAATTGCAAATAGTACAGAGAAGGGCAACAAAAGTGATTGGGGTATGGAATATCTTCCCTATGAGAAGAGATTAAAAAGACTGGGACTCTTCAGCTTGGAAAAGAGATGACTAAGTGGGGATAAAAATCATAACTGGTGTGGAGAAAGTGAATAAGGAAGTGTTATTTACCCCTTCACATAACACAAGAATCAGGGATCACCCAACTAAATTAATAGGCAGCAGGTTTAAAACAAACAAAA
>NW_027426687.1:0-1468 GCF_003597395.2 Chelonoidis abingdonii
GCGTGGGCGGGGCTTAGGCGGCATGGCACTCGGGGCGGGGCAGGGACTTGGGCAGCATAGCATGGTGCTCAGGGGCCAGGCGTGGGCTTGGGCGGCATGGCGCTCGGGAGGGCCGGAGGGTTCGGTGGCACTGCACTCGGGGCAGGGCAGGGACTTGGGCGGGGGCTTGGGCAGCGCGGCATTTGGGGGGGGTCAGCAGCGCAGCGCAAGGGGGCAGGGACAGGGGGGTTACAGCAGGGTGGCGCTCTTTTTTTTTGCTTGGGGAGCCAAAAAAGTTAGAGCCGGCCCTGCTCCTACCTGGCCAGCAAGGAGCGGGATCGATAGGAATCATGGTCTCCTGCTTGGCAGCTCCAGCATTTAGTCTGCTGAGCCACCCTTCCCCCCACCCCCGGGGGGATGCTAGCGGCTGCTCTTCGGCATCTCTGCAGGTTTTAGGTAGTAGGGGGGCCCACACCCTAGTTCTGGAGGCAGATATCTGTGTTCCTGGTTGGGAGGCCAGTTCCTGGGGGAGACACTTGGCTCAGGTCTGCTGCTGTGATCCACTGGGGGTTGCAACCCAACTGGAGCTGCCTCCAGCCATGCCCTGCTTCTTTGAGGAGCAGCCGCTGGGGAGCTGCCAGGAAAGCATAGGCCCAAACCCTGTCTCCTAGGAGAAAAGGTCTCTCCCTTCTTTCCAAGGCCTCTGAAAACAGGCCAAGGTTTTTTCCTGCCACCCCACAGTTGCATGGAAGAAGCTGGATGCTGGCTTCGTGTAAGGCAGGCCTGCACAACTCGTAAAGCAGCGAGGGCCACATTACTCCAAAGAAAACAGCTGAGGGCCGAAACCCCCCAGCCCCGTGGAAACACCTTGCCCCAGCACCGTCCAGCCCTGCAGAAACAAACCCTCCTTCCCCAGCGTCGCCCCACCAAAACAGCTGTGGGCCAAAAAGGAAGCTTGGGGGTGGGGAGGTGATACTTGATTTTAAATCAACCAGGGGCTCCTAGCTGAAGAGGTGGCTGGGAACCCTCAGGGGCAAATTAAAGGGCCCGGGGCTCCGGCGACTGGGGGAACCCGGAGCTTTGCGGGGCTGGGGCAGGGATTTAAAGGGCCCAGAGCTTCTGCCACTGAGGGGAGCCCGAGCCCTTTAAATCCCAGCCCCAACCCATCCGCTGGAGCCACTGCCGGGATTCAAAGGGCTCTGGGATGCCTGCAGCCGCGGGGAGCCCTGAGCCCTTTAAATCTCAGCCACCGCCGGGATTCAAAGGGCTCTGGGATGCCCGTGGCAGCGGTGAGCCCTGAGCCCTTTAAATCTCAGCCGCGGCCGGGAATCTGTGCGGGCAGCCCAGAGCCCTTTGAATCCCGGCCATGGCTGAGATTTAAAGGGCTCAGGGCTCCCCGCCGCTGCCAGCAGCCCAGAGCCCTTTGAATCCTAGCAGCGGCTGCAATTTAAAGGGCTCTGGGCTCCCTGCAGATGCAGGGAGCCCAGAG
>NW_027426688.1:0-1449 GCF_003597395.2 Chelonoidis abingdonii
TTGCAGATATGACAAGATCCTGTAACATCCTGAAAAAATCTTATTGAATTAAGTTTCACATTCTTGCATTTTATTGTATTAAAAATGCAACTCTTTATGTATTTCTGTAGGATTACATGGCACTTTTTTAGGAGGAAGACGTGAATAATGCAAGTGCTGGGAGATATTGGGGACTTCAAAGGACTTTTGAAGATAATATGTGTGAACTGGATTTTCAACTAAATTGTTTGGGGGTGAAGATTATGCAAATGACCCACCTAAATTGCATTATTTTGAAGCTACACTTTGAGTGGATACCCATTGTCTGTCTGATTACCTAATCAGGGTCTCTTTAAAGAGCCAAACTGGCGAAATTAATGACTGACAGAAGCAGGAAATGTTCTTCATCTGAGCTGAGATATGATGAACTGGAAACTACAGAAACATCCCTGGGTAGGAGTAACAGGACAGCTCCTTCCAGAGCCCTGCACACATACTTAAGCTAGATCTCCTGCACATGTATATCAGCATAGCTCCATTGGAGCCAATGGGAGCGATCCAGAGTTGTGGCTAGATTCATGAAGGGACTTTGACTTGAACAGGAGAGACTGAGGGATAACCACATCAACATCTCCCATATCCCAGTGGTTAGGTCACGCATATGGGAGGGGGCAAATCCCTATTTAAATCTCTTTTCATCAGGCCCTTGAACCAAGGGTCTCTTCCATATTGGGCGAGTAACAGAACCGCTGAGCTAAAATTAAGGAGGGACTTTTTCCTCCTAATTTCTTCTCAGTCATCTCTGTATTACCACACCCGGCTTATTGCAAAATATACCTTAGTTGGGGTTAGAGGGTTCCCAGATGGAAATATCAAGCAGAAAAAGTGTTTGCCTCCAGAAGATTAAGGCAATGCACATCCTGAAAGCCTAAGGTGGTTAGGGCATACCCAACTTCTCAGCATCTCCCATTGGCTTATTTAGGACATGACCTATCTCTCCCCTTCCACTGAGGAGGCAGCCGGAGTTCCAGACTCTGGCTTTGTGAATCACCGTGATTTTCTAGCCACTTCAAAGTTGGGCACTGCAATGTTCAGCATCACTTCTCCTATGTCCCTTTGTGAACCTACCCCTATGTGTAAATTGACTTAGTGCCATCAAGTCAATGTAGGTACATGGATTTACATCAAATGGGGCTCTGACCATAGTGTTCATATTGTAAAGTGATTTTGTTTTCCTCAAATTTCACTCAAAGTTGAGGTGGAAAGCCCTGTGTATCGCTGAGTGTCCACGGACATCATAAACATAGTAGGAAGTGGCACTGCTACTCTGCACCCAAGTGAAATTCACTTTCAGATGCAGAACCCCAGCTGGTGAAAAGCAGCATAGCTCCACTGAAATAAACAGGGCTACTCTGATACCTGCCAGCTGAGGATCTTGTCTCAATGAAAAAAGATATGGCTTTTAATTCA
>NW_027426689.1:0-1165 GCF_003597395.2 Chelonoidis abingdonii
AATAATGAAAATTTACAAAAGCAAAGGAAGAAAAATGCTGTTAAAGAATGTATTTCAATTTGACTTAAGGACATTTACTTTGCATATTTTGACATGTGATCTTGACCATTTGTATTTTAATGGTTATAAAGATTTAACGTTTTGAATTTCAACATCTGCTGTCGTGAAATAATTATTATCACCACAGTTTGATTCATCTCCAATTTCCTGTGTGAAAATGTATATTGCTAAACATCAAAAAATGACTTCAAAATAAACATCACTATTATCTGTGTAGATTATAACAAAATAAAAATGGAATTCTACTGAGTCTATATCTAACACAGGCCATAGGAGTTCCCGAGATATGTTCTGGTTTGAATTAGAGCAGATCTTTGAAAAAAACAACCCCTCTTGATTTAAAAATTGTCCCTGATGGAGAATACCCCACATACCAACAAGATTCAACTCAACTGACAACATAATTATAATTTATTAATTGAACTAGGGGCAAGCATTTCCGTGAGTTCCACAAAACATTTTGGCAAACAAACAAGCACTATCGGAATCAATAGATTGATGGCTAATGGACAGATCTTAATAAGTAGTCATCAATGGCGATTCCTCTTCTGGTGGGGTGTTTCTAGTGGAGTTCTGCAGGGATCGGATCTTGATCTTCAGCTATTCAACCTCTTTACCAGCAATAGGGAAGTGAATATAAAGTCAAAGGCAGGTGACACCACTATTGGGAGAGTGGAAAATAATGCTGAGGCTGGGGCAGTCACATGGACTGAGCCAGATCGCTTGCTGATCCGGCCCCATTCAAAAAATAGTGTTGCAGTACAGCCAAATTGAAAGTTATACATCATGCCTACAGAACGGGGGACTGTGTCCTGGCAATTAGTGACAGAGAAGGATTGGCAGCTCAGCATGGACGAGCAATTCACCTTCATGTATTAAGAGGGCTGTGGTGAGCAGGAACCCAGCACTGTACTGGGCACTGGTGAGAGTGATACTGGAATCCTATGCCCAGCTCTGGGGTACACGTTTTTGAAAAGATGCTGGCAAATTTGAAGGGTGGGGGCATAGAGAGCCACAAAAATGATCTGAGGGCTGGAGAAAATGTCTGGCAGAGAGAGATTTAAAAGGCTCAATCCTTTCAGTGTCTGAAAAAGAACATTGAGAG
>NW_027426690.1:0-1424 GCF_003597395.2 Chelonoidis abingdonii
GGCTTGACAAAGCCCTGGCTGGGATGATTTAGTTGGGGTGGGTCCTGCTTTGAGCAGGGGGTTGGACTAGATACCTCCTGAGGTCCCTTCCAACCCTGATCTTCTATGATTCTATGACTCACAAACACAACCTGCGGATATAAAGCGGACAACCGCAGATTTGCAGGGCTTTGTACATAAAAAGCACAAGCGACGTCAGCACAAATGAAAATGTCATACGATGGCACCTTTATATACTGCTCTATAGACTATATGCACAATATTTAGATTCCAACCGACATAGTTTATAATGATATGGTGAAAATGAGATTGTAAGCACATTTTCAGTCGTAGTGCGCTGTGATACTTTGGTATGTTTATGTCGGATTTTGTATGCAAGTCATTTTTAAGTGAGGTGAAACTTGGGGGGTACGCAAGGCAAATCAGATTCCTGCAAGGGACACCATAGTCTAGAAAGGTGTTGGGAAGAGAAGGCTGAGGGGCGATTCGGTCACAGTCTTCAAAGCCGTAACACGGTTGTTATAAAAAGGAGAGGGAGCAACCGTTCTGCATGTCCACCCACCGTGAACTGGCCTCGTGGAGGCCAGACCTCTCGAAATCCCTTTCAGCCAACTCACGGTAGGAGCTGATTTGGCAAATCAGACACCAGGTGGCGCTCCCAGTCCAGCTACAGCCTCCGGGAGTAGGGAAAAAGGCCACCGCTTGTGGGATATTCTAGTTCAGGCCCTAGAGGCAAACTGTCCCGGCAGGATTTTTCCATCCTGAGTGGTGGGGGTCCTTTGCAAAGGAGCAGGATGAATGGGATACCGAGGCACGGGGAAGGTGGGCAGAACTCAGATCTCCTACCTCCCAGCCTATGCCGCCTCCCACCCTTGGCTGGGAGTGGGTGGCTGTGGGGTGGTCCCCAGTAATCAGAGCCTCAGCCAATCCTCCTCTGAAGTGGATCCAACCGGGTCCCTTTCTCAGCGGCGCAAAGGATGCTGGGTGCAAAGAATGGAGCTGGTGAAACACGACCGCCGGCAGGGGAGCCATTTCGGTGGCATAGCTCTCCCCCCGCAAAAAACCCAATCCCGGATGCAGAGATGGTAGCTCCAAAGACCCGAAGGGATCCCTGCAACCATCTACTCAGATGCTATCCCAGGGCTGCTCCTCCGATCCCTGGGCCCAGGGGAGGACCAAAGCGACACAGCTGAAAGGAGCCGATAGACACCCAACTCGCTCCAAAGGCCTGCAGGAAGACAGGCTGGAGAGGAGACCCCCCGATGGAAAACACCAAGAAGTCGGCTCCAGGCTGAGTGCTTCTGCTATTTGGGGAACCAGATCCAAGGGCTAATTAGGCGACTACCGATGCCTTTAATTCCTCCCGGGAACCTGCTGGCAGCCGGCACGGCTCCCGTCGCTCCAGGCCTGGAATTCCACTTGAA
>NW_027426691.1:0-1410 GCF_003597395.2 Chelonoidis abingdonii
TAATAAATGGTGTCCCTAGCCTGTGTTTGTCAGAGGATGGAGATGGATGGCAGGAGAGAGATCACGTGATCATTACCTGTTAGGTTCACTCCCTCTGGAGCACTTGGCATTGGCCATTGTCGGCAGACAAGATACTGGGCTGGATGGACCTTTGGTCTGACCCAGTATGACTGTTCTTGTTCTAACCTAAATGAACCCAAAGCTATGGAGACAAATGTGAGTCAAGGAAGCCAGCAGAGTATCAGAAACCTGGAAAAATCTCTGACTGGATAGGCTCAGGCGTTTGGTCACCAGTTGAGGTGGTTCAAAAGTTTTGGATTTTTTTTAGCAGAATTTTTTTATTGTTTCTTTAAGCAATCAAACACAGCAAGCAGCAAATATTTGGCCACACACTTCTGAAACCCCAAACCATGTTCAGGTTTTGGCAGATTAATTTCAGCTTTTCAACTAAAAAAACCACAACAAATTTTGAAGGAAAGCAGACGACGTCCGTGATTTTTTTTCTGCTTTTTAAAAACTGCTAGTTTTGGATCCAAAAATAGTTATGACAGAAAATATTTGTCCAACTCTTTTAATGAGCTTTAGTGCCTTTTAGCACTAGCTGATTCTGAGAACCAGTGATACTTGTAAAGGTGACTTGAAAAGAAGTTCTCAAAACTGGGTTTGTGCTGAGATGCAGAAGGTTTTTAAATGTTTGTTTTTCCCAGGGCTGCCCAGGGGCGGGGGGTGGGGGGAAGTGGTGCAATTTGCCTCGGGCCCCACAGGGGCCCCCACAAGAATATAGTATTGTATAGTATTGCAACTTTTTTTTATGGAAGAGGCCCCTGAAATTGCTTTGCCCCAGGCCCCCTGAATCCTCTGGGTGGCCCTGAGCGGGGCAGAGGCCACTCTCCCACCGAGCACAAGTGGCACCTTGTCAATTTCTGGACGCCTTTGTATTCACTTGGCGATGCTCCAGGTCTCCAGCGGCATTTCGTCGGTGGGTCCTTTAGTGCCACCGAAGACACCCAGAGTGAGTGAAGGGGCTGCCACCTAAGACCCAGAGTGCCGCCAGGTGAGTAAAAGCGCCGCAGTGGGTGGCACCTTTGTTTTTTTTATTGCTCCCCCTGTTCCCTCCACCTGGCTACGCCACTGGGCTGTACCCTGATGTAAAGGGAATCAGGATCCGAGAGGGACACAGGATCAGCAGCAGGCAAGACACTGGCCTGAAGAGGGCGCTCTGGAGGCTGGAGAGCTAATTCCTAAGACAACCACCAGGAGGCACTGTGCTGGTGAGTCCTGGCCCTGCCACAGGCTGACTGACAGATCTCAGAATCAGAGGGGTAGCCGTGTTAGTCTGGATCTGTAAAA
The DNA here is from genome assembly GCF_003597395.2 of Chelonoidis abingdonii. Taxonomy (NCBI): domain Eukaryota; kingdom Metazoa; phylum Chordata; order Testudines; family Testudinidae; genus Chelonoidis; species Chelonoidis abingdonii. Next base: position 1,351 of record NW_027426691.1, read on the forward strand.
GCAGCAAAGAGTCCTGTGGCACCTTATAGACTAACAGACGTTTTGGAGCATGAGCTTTCG
>NW_027426692.1:0-3724 GCF_003597395.2 Chelonoidis abingdonii
GAGTTTGGGCTTTTCCCTCCCCCCTCTAGCCTGTCACCAATATAACAGAGCTCTGGGTACAGAGATTCCTCTCCCCTCTGCCTCACTGCCGAAAATGGGAAAATCCCTCACCTAGAGATCAGCCTGGAAACCTCTCCACAGGAAGTAAAACTCCTAATATGAAGCACGCTGAAACGGAGCCTTTCATCAGAGTGCACCATACAGCATCACTGAAATGCAGCCAGGCCAGAGGGCAGTTTCTGCACTGCTGGAGCCTATGGCAGTGGTGTACAGGCCTCACATTGACCTGCTGCATGGAGTGAATTTCAGTCTGGATTGCGTCATGCCCTGAGGTGCTTACCTACTTAGTCCTTGCCCTTCAAACTATCACCAATCCCTGCTTTCGTTGGAGTCTGCCAAACCTCCCTCTGCTCTCAGAGGTGTGACCATCCCCAAAGCAGTACTGACAGAGGGCTTCCATGGGATGGAATAGGAGCATAGGCTTTGTGCTGCCACTGTGCACGGGGTGATTTTCTCCCCAAAAGCTCAAGGAGGATCCAGAGTTTTCACTGTAACAGTGAGAGAGGATGCTGCTAAACCCAGCTGTAAGAATGAGGCAGAGCCAGAATCAGGTGACAAGTTACAGGCTCTATGGACCAGGAGTAGGGAGAAAGGATGGGACCAGTGGCCAGGTGTGAACCTGAGATGTAGGTGACCAGGGTTTGAGTCTCCATTCTGCCGCACGCTTCCTCCATGACTATGGGCAACTATCTCTGGGGCTGCATTCTCCATCTATACAAGGGGCAGATAGCACTGCCCTACCTCACCGAGGTGCTGTGATAATGCCTGGATTATAGATGAGGTGCTTGGATACTCTGGTAATATAAATACCTAGCGCACAAGTAGAGCATGGCTGTCTAGTACTTAACTGCAGCTGGTCAGGAACTTTTCCAAAAAACAAAAACTTTTCATGGAATTGATTGGGCCAGGGGGAGGGTTTATATATCCCGGTGGTTAGGGCACCCATGGGGCGGGGAAGACCCAGGGACCAGTCCCTTGCTCCATTGACTATTTAAATTATTTTCTGAAGTGGAACAGCTTTAAAACAGGAAAGACTAAGGGAAACCCCCATCAGACTATCCGATAGCCTCAGGACATGCTCCTGAGAGGCAGGAGACCCCTGTTCAGTTCCTCCCTCCCGCTGAGTCTCCCACATTCTCGGCAAATGTTCAAACCATTCGGCTCAAAGTTGCAAAGGGAGCCATCCCCCCCACTTCCTCCTCTTGCTAGAGTGGCTGAGGCACCCACGCTGCCTGGCCCCAGGAGGGGGTTTCTCTTCCTGGATGCTAGCAAAGGTAAGTGCCTCCAGGCAGCCCAGACTTGGCACCTATCCCCGAGAGGGGCAGGGCTCACAGGGCCGGCTCTAACATTTTTGCCGCCCCAAGCAAAAAAAAAAAGAAAAAAAAAGCGCCACCCCACCGTTAACACCCCCCCTCTACAAGCGCCGCTGAACCCCCCCTGAGCGCCACGTCATGCCACCCAAGTCCCCGCCTCCCTGAGTTTCACATCACACCACTCAAGCCCCCGCCCCCGCCGAGCCGCCCAAGCCCCCCAGCACCACCCACCCTAACCAAAAAAAAAACCAAAACACACCTGAGCACTGCCCCACCCCAAGGTGCTGCCCCAAGCACGTGCTTGGTCAGCTGGTGTCTGGAGCCGGCTCTGGTGGCTTAGCACAACTGCCTCTCGTCGGCATCTCCCATGGGCTAGTTTAAGCAGCGCCACACCAAGTGTGCAGGCTCTGTGGGCACCTGTCTCTCCTCATGCCTTGAAGAAGGAGCCTCATTACCTAACTCAGGGTTTGTGGATCCCGTTGTTGTTCCAGTGAATTGTAGATGCCTAAAGATGAGGTGTTGTGCCACTGAGCATTGCAACACTGAGTCACGTTGTGGATCCAGGCCCTAGCTCAGGGCAGTTAAAATGAAAGCAAATCCTGACAGTCACACCAGCCATTAAACACAGATGACAGCTGCATTTCTTATATAGAACTTAAAAAGCATTTCAGATGCTTGCTCAGTAATTATAAACAGATCATTTAAAAATTGCAAAAAGAAATGCCTGCTTATTTCTGTCAGCTAATTAATTACATTGTTGTAGAGCCTCAAACCGTACTGTGCAGCACACACTGCTCCCAGGGATTCGTTATTAATCACACATTTTGTGCCCACAGTACTCATTGCCATGGTACCCTGTGCTGAAAGTCACCACAGAGTGGATCGTTAATTTTCACACTATGGATTTGTGACCCACCCATCCAGGTCATTCCAACAAACTCCTTGGAAAAATCATGATGCCACAGAATAAACAAACAGACCTGCCCCACATCCTGACTCCATATCTCAACACCTGACGCTACACAAACCACCCTGCTCCGCTCCCAGGACAAGCACCTCAGCTTCTTTAAATACCACAGCAATGCCTGTTTCTCTGCACCTACAGAACATCGCCAGCAGATGGCAAAGTGAGACTACCATTATTACCTGAAAATAGAATCACCTCATCCCCTTCTCCCAAGTTTATCTCTCATTCACCTGCTACATCTGGTCATGAACCAAGACTGCAAGACCTCTGGGGCAGGGCTGGTCATTTTCCTACACCGATGTACAGTGCTTACCCCATGGAACCCCCGTCCCAATATTTGATTGAGGCTCTAGATGCTATTGCCACATGAACTATAACGAACAAACAGTAAAGATCCACTCCCCCAAATGCTCCAGTAGCATGCCTGGAACGTTAACAGTTTTGGGCACTAGCAAATCAAGAAAAAGAGGGAGTTTCAAATCAAGATACCCTCCTGCCAGCAGCCCACTCAGAGTTATAAACTAGGGGGATCCATCGTTAGTGCTTCCACTGATCAACTGCAGCAGGTCACATCACAAGGGAGCAGTCCCCTAGGCTGTGTCTACACTACAGAGCCTATACCAGCATAGCCCCAGAGTGTATCACAGAATCAGAGAATCTGAGGGTTGGAAGATACCTCAGGGAGTCATCTACTCCAACTCCCTGCTCAAAGCAGGACCAATCCCCAACTAAATCAGCTAAATGTAGATGCAGCCTACACCGACAGAAGATTTATATCAGTCCAGGAATATCACTTCCCTGAGCAACATTGGCTATGGGCTTGTCTACAAAGACTATATCAGCACACCTACAGCGCTGTAGCTCGGCCGGCATAACCCCATAGTGTAGACACAGCCTACAGAGATGGAAGGAATTTATCTGTCCGTGTAGGAACACCACCTCCCTGAATGACGGTAGCTACACTGACAGAAGCATTCTTCCGGTGACATAACCCTCAGAATAGGTGCAGCTAGGTCAGCTTAGCTGAGTCATTCAAAGGTATGGATTTTTCACCCCTGACCAATGCAGCTATGCCAACTTAACTGTTATGTGTAGACCAAGCCTTAGATACAGGAAGGGGAATGTGTTCCTGCTAGTGGGGTTTGAATGGACATTACAGGACCCAATATAAATCTGGGGAACATTTAATAATCAGGAGACTGTGAGAAGCAGACTTATACACAGCTAGCAATTTCAGCCCCAGATCTAGGTTTGTTAGCAACATATAGAAGTTCTGGGAAAACCCAGTAGAAATGTAAAAGCAGCAGAGAATCCTGTGGCACCTTATAGACTAACAGACGTTTTGGAGCGTGAGCTTTCGTGGGTGAATACCCACTTCGTCAGA
>NW_027426693.1:0-1119 GCF_003597395.2 Chelonoidis abingdonii
TTCAGAGATTCTAGGGCCAGAAGGGACCAGTGTGATCATCTAGTCTGACCTCCTGTATAGCCCAGGCCACAGACCTTTGCCCAAATAATTCCCAGAGCAGAGCTCTTAGCATTACATACAGTCTTGGGATGCTGAAAGAGAATAAGGAACTGTTATTTACCCCTGCACGTAACACAGTAATCAATAGGCAGCAGGTTTAAAACTAAGTATTTCTTCACACAGTGTGCAGTTAACCTGTGGAACTCACTGCCAAGAGATGTTGTGAAGGCCAAAAGTATAACTACAAAAACAAGGAGTCCGGTGGCACCTTAAAGACTAACAGATTTATTTGGGCATAAGCTTTTGTCTCTAAAAACCCCACTTCTTCAGATGCATGGAGATACTTAGAAGTATAACTGGGTTACAAAAAGAATTAGATCAGTTCGTGGAGGATAGGTCCTTCGATGGCTAGTAGCCAGGATGGTCAGGGACACAACTCCATGTTCCAGGTGTCCCTAAGCCTCCAACTGCCAGAAGCTGGGACTGGACAACAGGGCATGAATCACTTGAAATATTCTATTCATTCCCTCTGAAGCACCTGGCACTGGCCACTGTCGGAATACAGGATACTGGGCTAGATGGACCCAGGATGGCCATTCTTATGTTCTTACATTGATTTAAAAATGGTCAGGGATGCAGAATCTACCATGACCCTTGGTAAATTGTTCCAATGGTTAATTACTCTCACTCTGAAAAATTCTTGCCTTACTTCCAGTCTGAATTTGTCTAACTTCATCTGGATAACGTGACATCTCTTTCTCTTCAGTCTAGCAGACAGTTATTAAATATTTGTTCCCTGTGTAGGTACTTATAGCTTGGAATCAAGTCACCCCAACCTTCCTTTTTGTTAAGCTAAATAGATGGAGCTCCTTGCACCTATTGCTATAAGGCAGGTTTTCTAACCCTCTAATAATTCTCGGGGCTCTTCTCTGAACCCTCCCTAATTTATCAACATCCTTCTTGAATTGTGCACCCCAGAATTTGACACAGGATTCCAGCTGTGGGTCACACCAGTGCCAAACACAGAGACAAAATAATCTCTCTACTATTCGAGATTCCCCTGTTTATGCATCCCAGGAT
>NW_027426694.1:0-1129 GCF_003597395.2 Chelonoidis abingdonii
CAACACCCCCTGACTCCCTATGCCCAGCGCCCCCCCAGCCCCCTCCACAGAAATGCACAGCGCCCTGCACACCATTCCTGCCCAGCACTCCCCTGCCCACAACCCCACAACTGCCCGGCACCCCACACAGATCTTCCCTGCCCCCTCACAGCCCAGCACCCCCCTGGATCCCCCAGAGACCCACTCCCCCAAGCCCTGCCTCCTGGTCGCACTCACCAGCCCAGCTGGGAGGCGACTGTCTGCCGGGCTGAGCCGGCAGCGTAACCAGGGCTGGTTCCTGGGCGGGGAATCGCTCCAGCCCCTTGGGAGCGGTGGGATCAGCCAGGCCACGGTCTGCCCCAGCCGGGCTCCCTGAGCACCCACTTGCCTGGAGCGGCCCAGCCAAGCCCCCCTCCTCCCCCCACTGTCGCCCCCCCTCACCCGCTGAAACCTGGAACTGGCCAAGCTTCTGCACCATCCCAGGCGGCTCAGCTCCAGGGAGACCCACAGGTGGTGGGAAGCAGAGACTGCCCGGAGCTGGAGGTGCGCTGGGGTCCCGCCAGGAGGCAGAGAGAAGCTGGGGGTGGGTGGGATGGGGACAGAGAGGAGCCCTTGGCCAGTCGGCGGGCAGGCTAAGCGGAGCAAGTGGTGGATGGGTGGGGGAGCCTGTGGGGTCTCGGGGCGCAGTGCAAGCGGAGCAGGTCGGGGCGCCTTCTGAGCATGGGCCCGGCTCCATGGCGCCATTGTAAAACTGGCACTGCCTGAGCAGGGCAGATCACTGGGTCCTCTGCGTAGGGGGAGATCGCTGGGTCCCCTGCACGGGGCGAATCGCTGATCTCCCTGCCTGGGGGAGGATCGCTGGATTCCCTGCATGAGGGGGGAATCGCCGGGTCCCCTGTGTGTCTGTGTGTGTGGGGATCGCCGGGTTCCCTGCATGGGGTGAATCACTGGGTTCCTGGATGGGGCGGGGGTTGCCAGGCTCCCTGTGTGGGGTGGGTTGCCAGGTCCCCTGCATGGGGCAGCTTGCCGGGTCCCCTGTTTGTGTGTGTGTGGGGAGGGGTTGCCAGGCTCCCTGTGTGGGGCGGGTTACCGGGTCCCCTGTGTGGGGCAGATCACTAGGTTCCCTGTGTGTGTGTGTGGGGGGGGGGGG
>NW_027426695.1:0-2083 GCF_003597395.2 Chelonoidis abingdonii
TCTTTCATTCAAAAATATTTTTTAAATAAATGTTTTTGACAAGTTTCACTGATGTATTTGGCTATTGTGGAGTTATCCACATATGGGAAAAAGAATAGGTTTTTCATTATTTATAAAATAAAAAAAAAAAAAAAAAAAAAGTTTAGTTTTTTTTTCATATTCTAATAACTAAAGAAGGTTTTGTCTTAAACTCCAAACCTAAATGCAGACCAATGTATTTGCCTTAAGAAATATGGGTTTATAGGAATCAAGTTCCAGAGGTTTGTAAACCTCCAGAAGGAGTACAAGTAATATATTATTTTCTTTAACTCCCACTACATTCTTCTACTGATGCCAGGCTTGATAACCCATTTGTCTGTTTCTCCCACAAACATGCCTGCACTTGATTCCATGTAGCACCTTGTGAATCAAATGTCCTTCTTTAACTGATCCTCAAAGCCATTACCCTCTTCTCAATCAAATCCCTCTTCAAAATCCTTATTTTCTGTGCTGCCTGCAAGAAGTTATCCAACTAAGGACGTTATTCATTTTGCTATAATTAACGTTTTAAAATAAACCCTAAACCCATCCCTCTTCTGTATTCCTCCATGAATACTAACCGTTGCTGATTAACTGTGTAATCTTATTTATGTTCTTCTGCCTTTTCTCTCAGAACTCTATGGTTTTGTGACCTTTCTCCACTTTGAGTCAAGTCTGAAATTGGTTTGTAAACTCTTTGGTACATGGATTGTGTATTTTCGTTTGTATTATGAGTTGCCTGGACACTCTTAGGTGCTGTAAAAGAATGGATAATATATTTAAAATTGAGTACTGAAGCGCATCTTTCCAAATATTTGCACCTATGCCTATCTCAAAGGCTATGTGAATAAACAGTAGGGAGGGAACAAATCTTTACCGGAGTAGCTGGATAGTGTTAATGTGTATGAGGTCAGCAGGTTGCTGGATAATTATGACTTAGTTTTCTGGTTTTATTTCACCATCTCTGTTGTTGGAATTTCTTGTCTGGAATTCTTCAGTAAAGCTATGTGTGACATCTTTGGCATTTTTATTATTTAACTTGGAGCTTGATGTAGGGATTCCATGGACAAAACATCATATAGCTCTCCTAGGCCTATGTGGCTGAATCACTCTGATAGACTCCACTTCATGGCTTAGATGTGTTTCTTTGGCACATCAGAGCTGAGGTGAATTGTCAATGATCTGACAACTGTTAGGATTTTTAGCAATGGCATAATCTCTGGAATTTCTCTCTTGAATCAAATTTTTCAGTAACTCCAGAATTTGACAGATACTGTGTAAGAATGTTGGTATTTAGGTTTTCAGAACAGAAAGTAGAAAAATCCGTTTGCTCTCCAGCAGGCATTGTAAAATTTGGGTCACAGTGTCCTTGGCTGGCTAATTCTCTTGGTGAGATGTTTGAGAGAGGTAGACTTTTTGAATACAGGAAGCACAAAAAAATCTTCCTCAGGAAACGGTCTTGTTTATATTGGGAGAAGAATGGTCTACATAACTGGTAATTTTCCGTCTCTAATTTCTGTAATTTTGTGATTTGGTTTGTGGATACAATATTGTCTTTTGGCTGTGATAGGACATGTAGATACTGTATTATCCTGAGAAATTTAATTTTTTACAAAAATTAACATGCAGCTTTGACTGGGTTGCAATCATGGACTAAAATATTCCCAAACAATTCCTCCCCCCTTTTCTCTCTCTCTCTCACTCATATTAATTCTGGTTCTCACCAGGTCATAAAAGGAGGCTGTAGTATCCTTCATGATAAAGACAGGTCTCCAGTGTAGCAAAGACAGTGAAGATTATACATTTGATTTAGGTACGGGAAGAGACATGGTAATTCCCTCAATCTTTAGCTTATAGACTGAGGAACAGGCTGTGCTGCGTAATATGGCCACACAGTCTGCCTAAATCAATTGTTTGGGATTTTTTACTTAACTGTTTTGTTGTTGGCTAAATAATGCATATGTGCTTTTTATGACAGGTGCATTTTAATACATTGAAAATAAAGTTTAAATAAATAAAAGTAATAGACACAGGATTGTTTAGTCTGCGGAAGAGAAGAATGAGG
>NW_027426696.1:0-3304 GCF_003597395.2 Chelonoidis abingdonii
ATCCCATGCACTCCGCACATCCCCACCCCCACCCTGAGCACCAGACAGGAGCTCCTGCACCCCCACTCACATTCCTACCTGCACGCCGCACACGAAATGGGAGCTACCCAGGTAAGTGCCCCCACACCCAAACCTCCTACCCCAACTCTGAGCCCCCTTTCTCATTCTAGCTCCTTGCCAGACCCTTCACACCCAGCCCTGTGCTTGGTCCACTCCCACCCTCAGCTCAGTGCAGAGACAGGAAGAGAATGGGCCAGAACCAGGGAGAAGGTAGGTACCCACTGTTTGTGGGCAGGGTCAGGACCCCAGACTGGCAGCGAGCTGAGTGGATCCGGCAGTCAGGATCCCGGCTGGCAGGAGCCGGTGGATGGAACCCCTGAGTGGCAGTAAACTGAGCCGCTCAGACCACTGCCAGTCGGGGGTCCTGGCCACCAGCCCCGCACAGCCTGCTGCCGGTCTGGGGTTCTGGCTGCCGGACCCTTGCCAGCCGGGGTCCCGGCCACAGGCCCCGCTCCGTCCACTGCCAGCCTAGGTGAACAGAACCCCAGATCAGCAGTGGGCTGAGCAGGCCGTCGGCGTAAGATCAACATTTTAATTTAATTTTAAATGAAGGTTCTTAAATACTTTGAAAACCTTGTTTATTTTACAATATAACGGTAGTCTATAATATATAGACTTTTAGAGTGAGACCTTCTAAAAATCATTAAAATGTATTACCAGCATGCGAAACCTTAAATTAGAGTGAATGTGAAGACTCGGCACAGCACTTCTGAAAGGTTGCCGACCCCTGGACTAGATGATCTCTTGAGGTCCCTTCCAACCCTAATAATCTATGATTCTGTGAGGCCTGGCGAGGCCCAGCTAACTTGGATACGCATGTTAAAAGGACAGTGATTGGGGTGGTGCAGTGTGTGTCTGCTGAACGCTAGGATTATTCTGGCTCTGGGTCTCCTCTGCCAATTCAGATGGGAAATTCCTCAGAGCCCAGGTTCTCTGAACCAACGTCACTTTGTTAATCCTTCCCTTTTCTGAACAGCGTTCTTCAGCTTCCAGGGGTCTGTGTCAAACAGTGCACGGTACTGTCCTTTCCATAGGAACAGCCATCCTGGAACAGACCAGTGGTCCAGCTAGCCCAGCAGCCTGTCTTCCCACAGTGGCCAGTGCAGATCAGTAGGGAGAGTGAACAGAACAGGGCAATTATCAAGTGATCCATCTACTCTCGTCCAGTCCCAGCTTCTGGCAGTGAGAGGTTTAGGGACACCCAGAACGGGGTTGTTACCTGACCATACTGGCTAACAGCCATTGCTGAACCTGTCCTGCAGGAACTTATCCAGTTCTTTTTTGGACCCAGTTATAGTTTTGGCCTTCACAGCATCCCCTGGCAATGAGTTCCACAGGTTGACAGTGCGTTGTGCGCAGAAATACTTATGTATGTTTGTTTTAAGCCTGCTGCTGATTGATTTCGTTGAGTGAGCCTTGGCTCTTGTGTTACGTGAAGAGGTAAATAACGCTTCCCTGTTCGCTTTCTCCACATCAGTCAGGATTCTATAAATCTCTATCATATCCCACCTTAGTCGTCTCTTTTCTAAGCTGAACAGTCCCAGTCGTTTTAATCTCTCCTCACACAGAAGCAGTTCCATATCCCTAATTGTTTTTTGTTACTTCACACCAGGCCTCAGAGTAGCAGCAAGGAAGAATATTCAAGCAAGGTGTGATTGGTGGCCATCTAGTGTGAGCCCCTCCTGCAGCTACATTTATTAAATGAATAGACTGTAGGTAACAGGTTTGTATGTAGCTGAAGGAGGGGCTCACACTAGATGGCCACCAATCACACCTTACTCTGAGGGCTAGTGTACACCTAAGACTTAGAGCAGCCTAGCCACCTTGCTCAGGAGTGTGAATTTTTCACACCCATGAGAGACATCGTTAAGCCAACCTTAGCCCTCCTTCCTGATTTACCCACTTAGGTCACAACCTGGAGTTCAGTGTAGTCCGTTGTACCAAATGTCCTTAGCTCCCGCGAGGGAAGAGCTATGTTCCGGCACTAAGGGGCCTCCTAGTGCCGTGTGCCACAGCTGAGCGTGTAACGGCTCTTGTCCGAGTCTGGCCTCCAGTTTAAACCCAGAATGGCAGCCTGGTAGCTTCAGGGTTCGTACTTCCTGCAGAGCAAGAAACAGGTCAGTACGGCACCTGTACGAGTGTCTACATATACACACACGCACACTCCTCAAAACCAGTATGTCAGTCTGGAGCATCATGGGAGACTGAGCGTCCTCAGTAATTCCTCTTGTGGATGAAAGCTGGTACAAAACATCAGCTTTTATTCTTCAGTGAGTCACTTGCCACACAATCATGGCCCACGACACGAGCACAGAGAAGCACAGCATGTTAGGAGCCGTATCAGAATGGAATGGGTGCATTCTGTGCTCTGTAGCCACTTCCTCCTCTTTCCATTCAAAACTCTCTTGCAATGTCACAGAAACATGAAGGTGCTTCCTGCAATGAGGATCAAATAAGGATCGTTACTAGAGCACTGTACAGAACCAAGAGAGAGAGACTTGCACCCAGGATCTTGTGGTCTGTTAGACCAAACACCCTGGAACCGCAATCTGCTGGCTGACCAGATGACAGGCAGAGCTGAAGGAAGTGCAGATCATTCCTACGTTTTTTTTTGGTCTTGATATTTAAGGTCTATGCATAAGTGTACAAGAAGGGATTTGAATAGAGTATGTGACCGACTGGGAGTCGGGAGATTTGCATCTGGGGTTAATGCTTCTGCCTCCACCCATGAAGTTCACTTCTCCCAGAGTCCAGATCCTCTTGTGACTGGAAAACACCTCAAGTCACACTCCAGCACCAGGGTGGAGGCCTGGCTCAGTAGCTGCATTCTGTATGGATAATAACTAGGACATAAATGAGTGCCTGGTACCCTTTTAAAAAGGGGGCCTGCTTTCTAGCAGAGTTTGCACTGGGAATTTCTAAGAGCTGAGGAACCGCAGGCGCCATCCCCTGACCTGAATACTAGCAGTTGCGTCTCTTAGATGGAATCTGGTGTGTCAAGCTGTGTTTACACTGGTTGTAGGTTAATGTAAATGTTTACTGTGAAATGTCAGCAGGCATTACTGTTCTGGACAGATGTTTAAGGCCTGCTGGCTGTCCTGAATACGCTGTCTAACCTCCCACTGATTTAATTGGGATGATGGCGGATGATATCTCAGGAAGAGCATAAGAACGGCCGTACTGGGTCAGACCAAAGGTCCATGTAGCCCAGTATCCTGTCTACCGACAGTGGCCAATGCCAGGT
>NW_027426697.1:0-1397 GCF_003597395.2 Chelonoidis abingdonii
TGACTTGATTACTGTGTATAAGTATCTACATGGGGTAAAAATATTTAATAATGGGTTCTTCAGTCTAGCAGAGAAAGGTATAATACGATCCAATGGCTGGAAGTTGAAGCTAGAAACATTCAGGCTGAAAATAAGCCATTCATTTTTAACAGTGAGAGTAAGTAACAATTTATGAAGGGTTTTAGTGGGTTCTCCAGCACTGACAGTTTTGAAATCCCGACTAGGTATTTTTGAAAAAGATCTGCCCTGGGAATTATTGTGGGGCAGGTCTCTGCCTTGCGTTACATAGGAGGTCAGACTAAGTTATCACAATGATCCCTTCTGGTTTTGGAAATCAACAAATCTACGAATTATGTCTGCTTCATGCTGACAATACTATTCAATCTCATCTCAGTGTTTAAAAGGGGCTCCTTAGCTTCAGTCTTTTGCTCACTTTTCTTTTCATTCCATCCACATTCTAGAGGATGAAAGGCCAACTTGGTGCTCTTGTAATTGTAATATCTTTGATATTGAGTTCAATGTGTTACATCTACCCCTACTTATCTATCCTATTTAAATTATACAGTCTCTGAAGACCGAAATATTTTTCACTTGGCACCAAATCTGGCTGAAACAACTTAGTACTGAAGACACTTTTATGGCTCCTTGGCTTACATTGCTCTTGTAGAATAATAATGAAGGTGTAAAAACCATCCCATTTTCTGATTTATAAGGTACTCTGAGGTCTCCATTGTATTTTAAGTCCTGATCAGCAAGAAATCATCATAAATCATTGCCCAAAAAATCTCCAAAGACTTATTGACAATGAGGGAGAAAAGGAGCTGCTTCAAGTTACTTCTGCAATGTTGTTTGTCATGCTGACGTGCTGTTCTAACAGAAATCCAGCTAGGTCTCATGAAGAAATCTCCACCTGTCTCCCTGGTTGCATAATATCCCATTGGTTTACAGTAGACACACATGGTGCAATAGCAAGGAAGCGGTGTCACATTTGCAAACCCAGGACTCAGACCCCAGCAACAATTGCAGTTGGTTAGTCCGCAAGCCTACTTTTCCCCACGGGATCTTTAACATGCTGACTTGGCTCTACAGCATTCAGCAACACTCTTCCAAAATATGTGTTGATATTTGGAGAGAATGTGGCTGGCTGCACAATCAAGAGCAGATTTGCCATGTGGAGTCTCCTTTGTCTCACCCTGTGAACTATAGATGTTTACATCTTAATGCCCATAGAACATGGAATGGAAAATCTGCCTTATGAAAGGAGACTCAAAGAGCTTGGCTTGTTTAGCCTGGCCAAAAGGTGGCTCCGGGGGGATATGCTTGCTCTATATAAATATATCAGGGGGATTAACGTTAGGGAGGGAGAGGAATTATTTAAGTTTAGTACTAATGTAGGC
>NW_027426698.1:0-1013 GCF_003597395.2 Chelonoidis abingdonii
AGACAGGATACTGGGCTAGATGGACCTTTGGTCTGATCCGGTACGGCCATTCTTATGTTCTTATTGATCATCTAGAGTGGGGGAGAGATGGTAATAGTCCCTGTTTTCTGTACAACCACTTTTGTTTTCTCTATCTTGTAACAACATTCTCCTACCTCCCCACCACAGCGTGTGTCTGTCCTTATTCTAGTGCTGGAGTATTTCCCAGTTTCTTTTTTCAACAGCAGATATTTCAGATGCCTTTGATCTTGCCTGCACTTGAGAGAGTCCAAAGGAGCAGTATGATTGGGCCCAGATATGCATGTCAATTGTCCATGGCTGGAAGAGTTGGATTGAATCAAACTCATGGTTTTTGAAGCAGCAGGATTTGCAATTTTTGTATAGTTTAATTTGACCAGATACGTACTGACAGACTAAAGTCCACCTGTCTTAGTAGGGCAACGATTAAGGGTATGTCTACACTATGGGATTATTCCGATTTTACGTAAACCGGTTTTGTAAAACGGATTGTATAAAGTCGAATGCACGCGGCCACACTAAGCACATTATTTCGGTGGTGTGCGTCCATGGTCTGAAGCTAGCGTCGATTTCTGGAGTGTTGCACTGTGGGTAGCTATCCTGTAGTTATCCCATAGTTCCCGCAGTCTCCCCCGCCCATTGGAATTCTGGGCTGAGACCCTAATGCATGATGGTGCAAAAACAATGTCGTGGGTGATTCTGGGTAAGTGTCGTCACTCATTCCTTCCTCCGTGAAAGCAATGGCAGACAATCATTTCACGCCCTTTTTCCCTGGATTGCCCTGGCAGATGCCAAGCACGGCAACCATGGAGCCTGTTCAGCTTTTTTTACTGTCACCGTATGTCTACTGGATGTTGCTAACAGAGGCAGTACTGCAGTGCTACACAGCAGCATTCATTTGCCTTTGCAAGATAGCAGAGATGGTTATCAGTTGTTCTGTACCGTCTGCCATGATATTGAAAACTGTAAATGAGATGACGGTTATCAGTTGTTCT
>NW_027426699.1:0-5298 GCF_003597395.2 Chelonoidis abingdonii
CTGATACTTCACATTCTGTATTTACTTTGGAAAATGGAAACCTATTTATTTATTAACAGTTATTTATCCAGTTGGTGTACTAACTTGCAAATGTATTACAGGAATATCTTCTTGATATGGATGTACAATAATACACTCCAAAAAGATAAAATTACAGTTTAGGTAACAGTAATGGATAGTCAGACTTTATTCTTTCATCATGGCTTCTTTAAGATTTTCTTTTCATATAAAAGTCCTTTGGCCTGCTCTATCTTTTCACCTCTGGGACACTTTTCAAGTCCAGCTTGCAGTTCCAAAATAAATAACCAAGGCAGTCAGCTTGGTTTCCATCATATTAGGCAAGCCTATGATCTAAAGAAGTGCAGGCCTGAACCAGAACAGCTGACTTACTCTACTCCTTTCAGGACAGTTCCTATATTTCAGGGTTACAAGCATGAAAGTAGATCTATGAAGCATGTATAAAGATGTATAGGCCCCAATATTTGGGGCTTATGCATACAACTTCACCCTGAGGTGTTTATTAATAGATATTTTTTCACAGGATTTCATGACATGTCCAAGCAAACAGTACCCAAGAAAAACATATGTCCAGGAGCTTACCTAAAGACCTATTGTGTTTTTGCCATAAGCAACTAAATAAAGGGCTTTGCATAGTTTTACTTCCTCAGAAACAAATCAGAGACCATATTGTGACTGTGCAAGATTTTTATTTATCTTTTAAATAATGAAAGGAAATGTTATCGGGTGACCAAAAAGTTCATATAGAAGGTACAAATATGCACCTCTGGTAAGAAATGTTCTTAAACACCTGGACTGAAAGTTACTACTGGTCACAGTCAAGATTAATTTTAATTTTATTTTTGCCTTATGACTAGGCAGACACAATCTTTGGACAACTTGAAGGAAACAGGGATTTAACATTCTAAATCTGTTTTGAATGAAGTCAGTAATTTATTGTAATTGCTGCTGAGTCTGTGCTAACAAGTTTAGACTCTCTCACTTTGTGTGAGGCTATATTCCAGCATGGCAGATATATATATAGCAAATGTAGCCCACAAATATGTATGCTTTTATCTTTTATTGTCATATTTCATAGAGAACTCATGGATTGTCTCATGTCTTGACTGCACCAGCCACTCAGTCCCTTGTCTGATTTTCCTTATGTTATTATAATGGAATGTCAACCCTGACTTCCTTGTTTTACTGCTTCTAAGTACCAGTCTCAGACACTAATATCTGCCTCTGTTGTTCTAGCCTTTAATTTAGTCTACTGTCCAGGAAGCAGCCTATTTAACACCCTCTCTCTTTTAGTTAACTAAACCTAGCCTGAAATTTCTAAAAGGAAACAGCTGCACTTGGGTAAAACACCAAAAACACTGGATACACTTTTTTTTTCCTTCCTGGGGTTGAGGGGGTGGATGGGTTGTTATAACAAAAACAAAGATCCTGTGTGAGAAGCAGGTGGCTATATTGCCCTTCCGTACAAGGTACATATATTCACCAGTTTGTAACCCAGTAAAATAGTAATGAAAAGTGTTGCACTGAGAGGAACATAAAAATTTTAAACTTCCCCTTTGGGGTATACATATTCTTCTTTAAAATGAGATTGGTGGTATATATATTGGCACTACAAAACTAGATAGATACCATAAAGAAAATAAGGACAAAATAAAAAATTTTTTTTTGAAAAGTTTTATTCTCCCTCATGTTAGGACTAGATCAATGCATACATTTTGCGGTATGTGAACTACTTCATAACAGGCAATCATAAAGCATTTAAAACTTCAATTCAGGTTAAGCCAACCAAGGACATGGCTTAGTTTACAATATTGCTCACTATGCTAGGAGAGGAGAAGAGTAGAGCCTGATTTTCAGAGGATCATGTTCTGCACTTTCTGAAAATCAGTCTCCTTTAAGATATCTCAAGTTGGGCACCCAAAATCACTAATAACTTTTGAAAATTTAGGCTTAAAAGAGCATGATCAACAACAATTTTATAAAAAGAAGACATCCAGCGACTGTACATTATTAAACTCTAGCTGAAAGATGGAACATTGGCTGGGTGCCTGTATGGTTGCTCACAAGCAGTCATCAAAAGTTCCAAACTGTATCACTCCCTCCCTGACCAGATTTCCATACACAAGTCAGTTGGATCTGCAAGACCAAGGGCTGTAGAAAAGAGCCAGTTCTTTGCTGCATTTCCTCCTGTCTCTACCCCCATCATGTGGAGCCTCTGAGGTGCAGTGATCCAGTAGAGAGGCTTCTTGGAATAGCATAGTAGAAGAAAAAGTATGCAGATATATTGCAATCACCCTGATACTCAGAAGGAGGGAGATCCACCCTTCTAATCCTCATTAATGGTTTTCATAGGGCCTAATCCAAAACCCACTGAAGTAAATGGAAATATGTCCATATGGATTTCAACATATGGAAGATGTCCCCATATCTCATTTTGTGAATTGTGTTTAAACAATATTTCTGGATGTGTTTTATTCAGAGGGAATTTCATGAATAAAAATTGTTCTAGGTCTTTCACTACTAGTCTAGCTGTCAAAAACAATATTTTCCTCCTTCTAAATTACTATGTTAGCAGGAATGAATATTTGTTCTTTTCAGCCTCATTTAATATCACAAAAATACAGCTGGAAAAATGTATATGGCAGGTTAAACAATTAGCACAAGAGCAATATTTCCTAATTTTAACATGGGTAGTAGGTAACTTCTCCCGATAATATCTTGTTACACCTTAACAATCTTTTTAGGCCATCTGTAGGAATAATTTTGGGGGAGGGGTAGTAGGTAACTTTCCCGATAAGATCTTGTTACACCCTGTAACAATCTTTTTTAGGCACTGTAGGAATAGGCTGGGGAGAGGTTACTTTGAAATTTGAAGCCTGAAGTTTTAAGAGTCTCAGTAGTATTTTTTAAATTTGTATTGTATTTAAAATCCACAACATTTGGTACATATGACACTGGAAAATGCAGTCAACTTTTTGTGCAGTGAGCAGATAGGGCATGTCCAACAGATAGGACATGTCCAACCATGGTGCAAATTTCTCCTCATTGCCTGGTGTCCAGTACATGAGTGGAAGCTGCGAGATACCCTTCTGAAAATTTAGCCTATAACGTGCATATGATATATATTTTTTTCTGAATGCTCAAGCATTTGAACAGCAAAGCAGTAGTGTCCGTAGCAGAGGCAACCAATCATAAAGCATATAGTGCATATGACAACTTGTTCTTGTGTGTCCCACCTTTAGTGTCTCCCAATAGTCTGAAATTTGTCTCTACAGCAGAATCCCAGTAGACCCACTATCTCAGTGCCCTCTGCACTTACAGAGATGAGGGCATGGTGTGGCCTGTTTTATGAATGATTAATAAATGTTATTTAAATTCAATGCTAAAAGTAACAGTTTGTAGCACAAATTTATTCATTCACAGAGTGAAATCCTGGTCACACTGAAAGCAATGGCAAAACTCTCACGGATTCAGTGAGGATCAGGATTTCATTCACAGTCTATATTTACCAGAACTTCTTTATATAAATCTATCTAAGTAAAGTACCGGTAATAGCTTTTAAAAATACTTTATAAGGCAATCTAAAAACTGAGACATAGTGCAAATCCATTTGAACACAATACTTTTATGCCATTTTTAAAAAAAAGTTTAAATGGAAAATATTCTTTAGTCATTTGTAAATAGCTAACATTGGGTCTAGTGTTCTCAAGACTGGGCTAGGAATATATCATTGCTAAAACAGTAGCTGAAATACCATTGCCTCTCTTCAGGGTGGGCAGAAAGCTGTGCACAGCAGCTGGACCTTTAGAGCAGCTGACAAGTTACAGTTTTATGACCTGCTTGAAATGCTCTGTTTCGACATTTCAGGAATTACCTCAGCTTCTGGGGAAAGCCAAGCAGGCAGTCTGAGCCCAACAGCCAGGATGCTGAGTTGAAATTTGATTAAGCCACCTCCAGAGGAAGCTTCCATGAGGGAGCCTCTTCTCTGAGTATAGGATTTTCAAGCCAGTGGAGGGCATCTAAGGAGATAGTAGTTTCAAAACCTGGTGTACTTGCCTTAGTTCCTATGAATTGTGTGCCTTGGTTCTTATGAATTATGCATAATGAAAGTTCAGTTAGGAACAGTGTTTGTAAATTCATTGGCTACAGTGTTCACACATTCAGTGAAGCACAACAAAACAAAATACAAAATAGGACAAAGATGGGATTTAAAAAGAAAAATTTATTATTTAGGCTTTTTCACTAGAGTTGTATACCTGGAGTCTGATTACTTTACAGATTTCCATTAGAGGTTTACATCACTTTTTCAGATTCTCTTGATTTAATTTTAAACTATCAATATCACAGTTAAGCATCTCATATATTTAAAATGTTTCTTACACCCTATGAATATTCTAATATTCTTTACTATGGTGAATGTCCTAGTCAATGCACAACAAGGAGGAACCCTGCACTACAGGAGGTGAAGCTAGATGCTCATAATGGTCCCTTCTGGCCTTACAATCTATGAAACAATCAGAGAGCAGGACTAGGTTTTTTCCATCTGTAGATTGCATGATAGAAGAATAAAAAACAAAGTGCCACATCAGAGAACAAAGATCATTCAATATTCACAATGAAAATAATTGACTATAGTAGATGTCTGCTTATATTAAATGACAAAAGGTGGTAATGAAGGTAAGTTGATAAAATATTATGGTCTGCATTTTCAAAAGTTGAATTTTCAAATGCACCTGGAAAAAAGTGTATCTTTTTCCTGCTGAATCAACACACAATTGACAAGGTTACAGGTGTTCCAGTTCCATTATTGTTCATTACATTGATATCAGTGGGCTAATGCACTGGAGTAAAGGCTTGTAGGATTGGGCCCACATGCACAAGAGAGTATGGAACCATTCTTAATATTAGATTCAACTTTACTCTTGTAGAGCATTGGTAAAAATTAGCCTTTAGATAACTGGAGTCATTGAAATGTCTCTTGTGTTCCTGTACTATATATATTTAGAATGAGCTTTTAGGATCAGTTAAATCTGGTCCATCCTTCTGGTTAAAGAATATCCCTTCTCTTTTTTCCATTCTGTCCCCTTCCCCAGTTAATGGATTTTTTGATAACTACCCCCCATCTGGCATGAGGGACCTGAAGGCCTCTCATTTGATCTGCATACCAACAATTCCTTTCTTTCCAAGCACTTTTCTACATTGCGCTGTGTGTTGATCATCTTTGTTATTAAAATTGTCCAGCATCCCGATGCACATGGAGGGTGCTTTATTAAATAAAAT
>NW_027426700.1:0-11890 GCF_003597395.2 Chelonoidis abingdonii
AGCTGTCACTGCCGTCTCCTCACACAGAGCCAGGCAACAAGCCAGACTGAGTGGTGATTTTTCTAAGAGCTTTTGCATCAGACATCTTGACTTGAGATGTGAAAACTGCCATGATTACTTTACTCTTAGGCTATCTCTGCACTAGTGACTGTCCGTGTACGGCTTTGTGCCTAAACCTCTGAAGCATTTGGCAATCGCTCTCTGTCTGACCTTCACCTGAATGTGCCTCCCTTTACCTCCATGGCAAACAGGTATAATTGTAACATTCAGGGTGGATTGCCTGAGGCTTCCTCCGATCTCACCATTTCAAAGTGCTTCACAAACGCTCATCGAGTGTTATACGGCCAAAGAGATGAATGACTAAAGTAGTAATAACTTTTTCCTGGGATTAAATGTTCCCACACTGAAGATTAGATTCACTTTAAAAATGCATGTCAAGGTCTCAGCTGTCACTCCAGTGCTCCGTTTGGGATTCCCAGCCTTTGAAATTGGGGCTCTTTCATTTTCATTCCTTGTACCTTTGCATTTCCCTTTTATAGATATTTTGAAGTTTAAAAGTAGGTACGGAACCAGTGTAAAAGGAAACAGTTCCATCAGCTTGAAGGAATGCACTTTATCTAGCCTAGCTTAGAGGGTCTCTCTCTCTCCTTGGGGGCTCTGGGCATCATCTCTGGGGACATGTGTGACCGTTACATTATTTGCTCTACGGGTCGCCCCTAGCTGGATGGGAAACCAGGAGCCTGGGACTCTGCAAGCAGCCAGTGAGTTCCCAACCTACCCTCCCCAGGACACGCTCTCAGTGAAGAGCTCTGGGAGGTAGAGACAGAGAGAAAGGTTTGTCAAAGGCCACCAAAAAAATTATTGTTAGAACCTTGAATCCTAATCCATAATTTGGGGACATCTATTCCCACAAGAAAAAATCTGTTGTTAAAATAATAAGACCCTGTGCACACACACAACTTTAATGAGCCTGCAGTGCTTTGAAGTCCTTTGATTTGAGGGAGTCTCTGACCCTTGAGCATAATATCACTATGAGATCTGGTTTATGTGGAGGTGGACAAGCACATTGAGGTGAAGGTTACACAGGGAGCAAGTGGCAGAGTCAGCAATAAAATCAGTCATGCTGATTTACTCACCGCATGCTCATCACTGCTCCTGAATTACATTGGACAGTTCCCATTCACAGCTTCCGAATATCCCAAGGTAGCATCAGTAAAGTCAGGAGAATGATCGCAGGAAAGTAGCTGGCCCATAACATTTTCAGAGGAAAGAGAGCTGAAGGGTTTAATATGCCTCTCACACCATGTGGAGTTAGCGAGAAAATGATCCTCCAAAAGACAAAGGGAAAACAATTACATCAGTTGAAGGAGTTACTCAAAGTTTGATTTTTAACTCATTGGGCCTTCAGGAACAAAGGGCCTCTCAAGTCCTCCAGCAACCTAAAAAACTGTCTCTAAAACACTCATGACTCGGGCCTTCTAACGCTTTAATAGTTCTCGATGAGAACTTCAGAAGTCCTTGTGAATGCACTCTTTCCGATAAACCATTCAGGCAATGTGCAAGGACTGGATTAATAATTTAATTATGACTGCATCTTGACAGGACACTCGGTTCATAACATGGGAGGGTTGGGTTTTTTCAAATTATTTTTCTGTATTGAGTTGCAGGTGTTGGTTTCTTCTAGTTTAGAAGTTAGCCTGGATTCAGACAAGACAATGCAGTTGTGACACTGGAGCCTATTGATTTTAGTTGGTCTGAGCATTTCAAATCCCTTTCAAGGTTCCTTAAAAAATCTCACCCCAATTGGAAGAACAAAAAAATAAACTGAGAAAGATTCCCTAAGTTCCTCTTATAAAGGCTATTCATTGTTTTCTGTTCTTTCTCTGGCAGGCCGCTGAATTTGATACCTAATGGACAAGTATGCATTGATGGGGTGTCTAAACAGAAAGGAAACGTTAAAAGCACAGAAGTACCTTTTATATTCTCTTGACTGTAAAGGCTTAAACAAGTCGTAAGCCTGGTTGTCACTGCCAGAGGACGCGGAAGAGATACTTCAAATCTGAGGGAGGAGAAGTTCTGAGTTGTGCTGTTAGTTTTTGATTGTGTTCCTAGGGGCTCAGAGCGGGACCAGCGGTGCAACCAGTTCTCTCTTCCATCTCCCTGACAATCACAGCTTCTCTAAGTCAAAATAAGTGAGTTACTAGATAGAAACTCAAGGCGAGTAGGCTTATGTTGTTTCTTTTTAATGCAAATGTTTGCCTTTGGCTGTGGAACAGGAAGTTTTAAGTGCATTTGGCTGGAAGGAGGTTAATGATTGTATTCTGGTCTCAGCAAGGAGTAAATTGGTATTTTGCTGGACGAAAGGGATTTTAATATGCTGTACTCTTGGACCAACTCAATTTTTTACTTTTGGAAAAATAATAAACATGGGACTTTAAAAAAAAAATTTAAAATTTCCCTATGGAATGGACTTTTTGTTAAAACTTTTCTGACCTTACATTGATATGTCAAAAAAATATTAACAAATGTCCAATTGAACTTGTGGCATATTGTATACTATAATATTACCGTTATATCTATAAATATTACACGTAAAGGTAAAATGAAAATAAAGTATTAACAAATATTTCACACTATCAAAATGAAAAAGTTCCAAACAATATTTCAACACTTTTCATTTGAAATTTCCGAAATACACATTCCCATGCAATGTACGTAGATTTTTAAAATGGCGGCTAACACCAACCTGATTTATTAATTAGTACGTTGCATTGCTTTATAATACCTTGTATTCACCTTCCTTATTTATTAGGTTTCTATACCAACAGCTCTGGCTTTTGTTCTCTGCTTGCCCTATTTCTTGAGGACATTATATTTCGCTTTCTTTGATCAAGAGTGGAGTCCTTGAATACTTGGTGGTTTCATATAAACATTTACAAAATGTTGCGTTGATTGAGCTAACATTAAGATAAAACACTATAGCCTTTTCCTGCACTCAAACTTTATTTTCTAATGGGCACCATTAATGTCATCCTACAGCAGTATTACTTTTGAACTTTGGCGACATAGTTGATTTTTAAACTAATCAGCTTAGATCTTTTATGCGTGGGTAACTCAGATGAGAGCTATGATAGAAGATAAGGAACATAATCAGAGGCTTTGTGATTCCTAGCCAGAAGGGAAAAAAAATAAATCTCTTGCTATGGAATTACTGCTGATGGATGTACTGAGGCATTTGCTACCCCTGCTGGACTTGCCTGCCATCCTTGGCACTTCTGCCATGATAATCTGCCGCAGAACCAGTGAGACTTGTCTTCCGAACATCTAGAGGGCTGGAACAGGCAGAGGTATCAGAGCCAGGTCTGGCTTCTAGGTTTTTTTGCTTGCTCCAAGCAAAAAAAGATTTGGCTGCCCCCCGATTCCCAGCCCTGGGCTTCCCCTGCCACTCCCCTGCTACCCAGCCCTGGGCTCCCTCCCCCTCACCTGCACCCTCCTTTCCGCCGGCAGCCCTCTGGGTCACTGGTAACTCGCCCCAGGGCGGTCATTCAGCAGGATTTACATGTGCACCGAACACAGACTGGGATTTTGGTTCCCATTATGGTTACAGAGCTGGTTAAAGTGGAACATTTTTCAGTTTGTGTGATTGAGGATATCTGGATGCATTTATTAAGGACTGTTCCTCCATAAAATGAGGAAAAGTTGAAGTTTGCCTTTATATTCTTTTGTTCCACTCTTTTCTTTCTAGGATTTGGCCCAATGCAATATTACTGTCTTCCTTTAACAAACAACAAACAAAAACAAAAGGGCAATGGCTGTTTTTGAAACATAGCAATCCAGCCTAATAACCACTGGGAGCATATCTTGCTCAATTTTTATTCTACTTTTTCTACAGCAAGTTTCAAGATCAGTTATTTGATCTGGGAGAAATGAAGTAAGAGCTGCCCCAAATTTGAGCTTGAGCATCCTTGGAATTTTAGATGTCAAAATCTGGAAGGGCAGGTTGCTGGGTGCGTTGTCGTGTGTCGTGTTGTGTGGGGGGGTGTGCCTTGTGGGGTCCCACAGGGTAGCACCAGCAGCATGTATGCGAGCAGCGTGTCTGGCACTGCGCGGAGTCAGAGTTCAGACCATGCTGGTCTAAGTGGCACGGTAAGGGTAGGGGTTGGAGAAGGGGCTAGAGGTGTCCAGTGGGGGCAGTCAAGGCGACAGGAGAAGGGGGTTAGATGGGTCAGAGGTCGGGGGGCAGTCCAGAGGCAAGGAGCAGGGGGGTTAGATTGGTCAAGAGGTTCAGAGGGCGTCGGACAGGGAGCAGGGGGGGGATGGGCGAGGTTCTGGTGTTGGCAGTCATCGGGGCAGCGGAGTAAGGGGGTTAGATGCGTCAGGGGTTTCGGGTGGCCGTCGGGGGCAGGCAGCGGTTGGATAGGATTGGTATCCCAGGGAATTTGTCAGGGGACAGTTAGGGGTGGAGTCCTAGGGGGGAAGCTGGGGGGTGCTCTCAGCGAGGGGCAGTGGGACAAGGGAAAGGAGGCTTAGAGCAGGGGTGGTGTCCAAGGGGCAGTTAGGGCAGCAGGGTCCCAGGAGGGGGCAAATCAGGGGACAGACCAGGGGCGGCTTAGAATAGGCGGTGGGGTCCCGGAGAGGGGGTGTAAATTAGCCTGTTACCACTCAGATATGGCTATTAAGCCAGGAATGGGCAGGATGGTGATCCTCGTAGCCTCTGTTTGCAGAGCTGGGGATGGGCAATTTGATGATTACCTGTTGTAGGTGTGCTTAGGGGCACCTGGCATTGTTCTTGTCAGCAGACAGTGATTACTGGGCTAGATGGACCTTGGGTCTGACCGTTTGCTGTTTTATGTTCTTAAGAAAAAGATCTTGGATCTTGTGGAAGTTCTCTGAAAAACATCTGCTCAAACTGCAGCTGCATTCAAAAAACTAACGAATGTTTGGACCATTGGGAAGGTGATTAGAAAGACAAATATCACCAGTGCTACTAGTATAACTCCATGGTATGCTTTGAACCTTGAATACTGCCTGCCAGTTGTGGTCACTACTCTCAAAAAAAGATATTAGAAATTGGAAAGGATTACAGAGAAAAAAGCACAAAAGATTTGGGTATGGCTCAGCTTCCATATGAAAGATTAAAAGAGATGGGACTGCTCTCTCTTGAAAAGAAATGAGTAAGTGGGGATATGATGCGGTCTTAAACCATGGAACTTAGTGTGGAGAAGGTGAACATGAGAGTGTTATTTATTCTTCCATAACACAAGAACTGGGTCACTCAATTTGACAGGTTTTTAAAAACAAACAGAAGGAAGTACTCCTTCATTGCAATGGCATAGTAACCTGTGGAAACTCATTGCAGATTTTATGAAGGACAAAAGTATAACTGGGGTTAAAAAATTACGATATAAATCATGGAGGATGGTNAATTTTTAAATTGGAAAATACAACCCCAACAGGATTTCTTCTAACCCAAACAGCATTAAATTCTTTCCCTCAGTTGTAAGGGACAGAACGTCATTGAAGTCTGGGGAACTCTACTGATGTCCACTGCTTCGGTATCTGCCTCTTGAGCTTTGTAAAGGAATGTTTACTAAAGAAAGGGAAATTCAAAGCTTTATTGAATGAAAATCAAACGGCCCAAATTCGGAGCCTGGGAATCATTGACTGACTATTGGCATGACATCAGAAACCTTAACATGGATCTGTAAGGTTCATTTAATCCAGCGTTTCTCCAATGAGGCCACCAGCCGATTTTTTTACAGCTACGTCAGCCTCAAGAAACAGGGAGCCCCAACCCTGCAGTCAGCTGGTGAGTTCCCAATCCACCCTCCGCAGGACAGGCTCTCAGTGAAGCGCTCTGGGAGGCAGGGACAGAGAGACGGGTTTCTCAAAGGTCACCAAAAAAATTGTTGTGAGAACTCTTGAATCTTAATCCATAATTTGGGGGCACCTAATCCCACAAAAAAAAATCTACAATTAAAATAATAGAACCCTGTGCACACATACAACTTTAATGAGCCTGCAGTGCTTTGAAGTCCTTTGATTTGAGGAAGCCTCTGATCACTGAGCATAATATCACTATGAGATCTGGTTTATGTGGAGGTGAACAAGCACATTCAGGTGCAGGTTACACAGGTTGTAACTCACAGAGTCAGTAATAAAACCTAATCACAGTGATTATTCACCCCATGCTCACCGCTGCTCCTGAACTGCATTGGAAAGTTCCCATTCAAGGCTTCTGAATATCCCACTGCAGCATCAGTGAAGTCAGTAGAATGATCCCAGGAATGTAGCTGGCCCGTAATGTTTTCAGAGGAAAGGGAGCTGAAGGGTGTAATGTGCCCCTCACATCATGTGGAGTTAGTGAGAAAATGATCCTCCAAAAGACAAAGGGAAAAAATCACATCAGTTGAAGGAGTTACTCAAAGTTTGATTTTTAACTCATTGGGCCTTCAGGAACAAAGGATCTCTCAAGTCCTCCAGCAGCCTAAAAATCTGTCTCAAAAAACTAGGGACTCAGGGGTCTTCTAATCCCTTTAACTGATTCTACTCTCTGAACTAGAGAACCCTATTCAAGTTGCTCTCTCCATAACCTTTGAGACGATGTGCTAGTTAGTGATCCTTTTAATTTAGGACCGAATCTTGCACAGACACTCTGTGATTCTTAACCATGGGAAGGGTTTGGGTTTTTGAATTTTTTTTTCTCTTATTGAGTTGCAGGCATTGGTTTCTTCGTGCTTTATAAGTTAAGGCCTGGATTTTCAGAGCAAGACATGTACAATAGTTGGCACAGTAGAGCCTGTTG
This sequence comes from Chelonoidis abingdonii, assembly GCF_003597395.2. Taxonomy (NCBI): domain Eukaryota; kingdom Metazoa; phylum Chordata; order Testudines; family Testudinidae; genus Chelonoidis; species Chelonoidis abingdonii. The sequence continues at coordinate 6,806 of NW_027426700.1, forward strand.
ATTTTAGTTGGAACTTGGGCATTCAAATCCCTTAGGGATCTCCAAAAAATCTCACCCCCAATTTTTGATGTAGGGTTCAGGAAGAAATTCCCTAAATTTCCTCCATAAAGCGTTAATTAATTCTTTTTCTGCTTTCTTCTGAATACTCATTGAGATAACATACTGCATTAGATGGGCCACTTGTCTCTTCTAGCATGGGAATTGCAACAGTCTCGCTTTCAGAAGTGAATCTAGATGCAGATCCTCATCTGGCTTAACTTAGTGTAGCTGCAGCGAAGGCAGTGGATCAGAGCAGATTTACACCAGGGGAGGAGCTGGGGTTGTGTTTTGTTTTGATTTAAAAACCCATTTTTCTTTATTCATCAGCAAGTGTTGGTGACTCCCTGAGGTTTCCAACCAAAGCATCCTCTTGTGATACTGGACTGAACTCCTGTGTCTGTCAGTAGATGTCAGAGGCCTGTTGGCCACTCATTAAAGCTCAGTGGAGTTTTTTTCTTGGCTCTCTCCAAGTATCAAAAGAAACGTGAAGGGTCAATGAGAAATCAGGTTGCTGAGTCCCCAGGGCCATTGGTGAGAGCCTAACACTGCAGGTCAGCCTGATTGACAGGGCAGGCAGGCCAATGAGGGAGTCAGGAATGTGGGGTCCCGTCCTCCCTGTGAGCTGGAGCTGCCTGAGCCAGCAGGGGCCCAGCTAAGGCGAGAGCAGCAGCCAGAGCTGAGCTGAGCAGAGCGGAAGCAGCCTGACTGTCAAATAAACCATCAGGCTGCCTTGCTGGGGTGTCACTGAAATATTGAGAGTTTACATTCCTGGGCATTCTGTCCGCACTTCCTAATTCCCGCCACTGTCGGGTAGGTATCCTGATTGCTGACGCAACTTGATTTCTTTGTAAGTCCCTCTTTGATGAATTATCCCCAATAGGGGTGTATGCTGGTTGCATTCTTTCAGTCGTCTTTATCTACACATGTGTGAAGCCATCTGTGATTATGGGGTGGCATCAGTCAGCACATGTGGCTGTCATCAAAGATGTCAAAGCGCTGACCTGGAGCAGATTGCTGATAGGTCAAGGAGGATGGGCGGAGAGGAAAGAAGCAATGCTGTTTTAACAAGGTTGAGTTAAGTCGTTGGAACTTACTCTGTCAGAAATCACTCTCCATCCATGAGCGGCAAGAAGTGAGGTCTTGTAAGACACTGCAGTTGAGTGAGCCCAGCAAGAACCAGGCAGAGATGAAATGGCAAATTTTGGTGAAGGAGGAGATGCTGTGGGATGAACCTTTGGAATATGAAAAGCTAACGAATGGAAAACAATATAAACCAAGATGACCAATAGTATGAGATAGTATATATTTGAATAAGACATAAAGGGGAGTAGAAATTGTCAGAATAAAGAAGAAAGAAAGAAAGCAGAGTAGGAAGACTAGATTTCCATCGTGTCATGGAGAGCCGTATCCTATCCCCAGCTCCAAAGTGGTATCTTTCTCACAGTTCTCTGAGTTCTTTCTTGCAGCTGTCGTGGGAGTTAGAATGAGGCCCACTGTGTTAATAACAGAAAAACCTATAGCTGGGAAGCAATAGACAGAGGTGTAGCGAGCGCCCTCCGTACCCTCCGACCGGAGGGGGCCACAAGGCAAGGGGGCGCCTAAAAGTGGCAAAAAATGTAGGTCTAACTAGGTAAGTGACATTTATTGACGCTATTGCACAATCCATGTTCGGTTTTACTGACAAAACCGTGAAAGTCATTTGATACATCTACATGCTATTGGCTACATCAGTTGTCTGTCGGTCAGTTTCGAATTTAGTTGAGTCATTCAAAGAATGTGTATTTGCGTACATAATGGCGTTGGCGGATAATGTTATTAATTTAGTTTAGTTTTTTATCGTTTCCAATGCAGAAGCGTGCTTTGTGCTGTCTAAGAGAATGTATACAGCGAGCTAGTAACGAAAGCAGCAAAAGATACCAGGAAAGAACTTGAGAAAATTCCAAAGTTGTTCACGTATTTTGCGCTGCCAATCCAACGTACAGGTACGGCACATGAAACGGACAGCGCTAGCACGACGAATCGTATCCAGAGAGTATCCGAAGTGCTTCAAGTGAGGTCGAAGGTGAAGCCAGTTTGTTCTGTTTCACGTCAATAAACCCAGCAAATAATGAGTCACCAGATGTGTCAATTGACGTATGCAGGCAGAAGTCGGTGCTACAATGAGTTTTGGAACACTATCGAAATACAGGATGTACTCTGGTGGTCACAAATGCACGTGAAATAGCAGAGCATATGAGTATTGAGCAGGTGTTCCAGAACCAGGGTGCGACGAAAAGAGAATGTTTGATTACGAATGTGCTGATGATTCGAGTCGTCTTTCTGCCGAAGAAAAATTCAAATCGCAGTTCTTTCTTGTTCTCACTGCTCAGGCCATATCTTCTGTTTCGTTCGCGATTTGACCAACTCGTGGAGTGTATAAGTTGTTTGGATTTCTGTACACGCTAACAGCTGAGCAGTGCCACAGAGAAAATGAACTGGAGAATCACCAGCAAAATTGAAAGAAAAAGGGAGACATTGATGCCAACGAACTCGTAATGGAATTTGAATCGTTTTATTTATGTCATCGAGAAAGAGAGAGGACTTGTCACGGCAAACAATTTTTTAACAGCAGCAGAGAGTCCTGTGGCACCTTATAGCTAACAGAGGTTTTGGAGCGTGAGCTTTCGGTGGGTGAATCCCACTTCGTCAGACGCAGTGGTATGTCACCCACGAAAGCTCACGCTCAAAACCTCTGTTAGTCTAAGGTGCACAGGACTCTCTGCTGCTTTTACAGATCCAGACTAACAGGCTACACCTCCGAACTTGAATTTTTAACGTACATATACAAGAACAGCCTTCAGGAGATAGATCCGAATCTTTGCATTTGCATTCAGAATTCTTCTGACCACACCAGTTACTGTCGCTGGTGCTGAAAGGAGCTTCAGCAGAATGAAACTGATCAAGAATATCCTGCGCTCAACCATGACAGATTGACAGGCTTTCTGCGGCTTGCAGTTATCTAATCGAAAACAAGATTCCAGATCTCTGACTATGACGCATTGATTAACCAATTTGCGGAAACAAGGCTCGAAAGAAGCACTTTGCGTAATACGGATACATGTACACTGTAGGCCTATGTATACATCATATGAACCCTGTATATTGTATAAATAAATACCGCATTCAGTTCTGCTTGTAAGGGCCCGGACATATGTTCGGAGGGGGCCACGTTCTTTTGTGCTACGGCCCTGGCAATAGAGGAAACCATCAAGTTTACATGGGAAACATGAGAATGTTTGCAGAGGTGCCGATGAAATGCCAGCTTCTCGTCCATAATTCACACTGAGTTCAGTGGACTCACCACATCCAAAGTTTGGCGTTGAGCTCAGATGTGATTGTATCACGCCTTTCATTTCCTGGTTCTTCCTGTTCCCATGGATATACCGCTGTGTTTAACATGGCCCACAGCTGCCATTAATGTACAATGGCCCATCGCTAGGATGACCAGATGTCCCATTTTTAAAGTGACAGTACTGTTTTTTGGGACTTGTCTTATATAGGCGCCTATTATCCCGCACCCACGCATCCCGTTTTTCCACAGTACTATCTGGTAATCCCACCCACCGCCATCCCAAAACCTGTATTCCCTCACAACCATACTGAACCCCACGAGCACAGAGGCATCCTACTGTAGGGCCCATACTGTATAATCTCCATCACACAGAACCCTCGTAACCATTAACCCTCCAGAATCTTATGAGCCTCTATCAGCCCATGTGCCCCATCACCACCTCCAATGTCAGCTACTCCTGGGATCCCACCTCTGCTTTCTGAGGGAAGAGCTGAGAATTGCTCCTGGGAAGGTGGTGGTTGGATCAGCACTGTGGAGGCAGGGAACTGCTTACATCTGGCATCTTGTAGCTTATTGCGCTTCACACATTTGTGAAGCAAGACGTCTTCTGCATGGCGCTAAATCTGAAACACACAGCAGGGAAGACAATAAACTTAGGGACATTGTAAAGGGAATAAAAAATGTAATGATTAGCTCCATATGCAACTGAGGTCATGTAGAGACCTAAGAGAGAAAAGCAGAGAGATAGAGAGAGATGTAGAGAGAGACAAAAACAAAGAGAAAGAAAAGAAACCTAACCAGCTCTTTTGAATCCTTCTACTCTCTTTGTCCTAAAAATATCCTGTCTCGTAAGATATAAATAGGAGAAAATGTCTATCATACGCTTGGAATTTCCAGTCCTTTAAAAAAAATATTGCAAAGAACAGGCTGGGATACATTAATAATGTGAGATTCCTGGTTAGGATGATAACCATATGTTAGTAGGAGATTGGTCCTGCCCCTGTGGGGAACTTACCAGATTTATACGGTTGAATTTTACTAATGAACGAATCTGAGTCCTATCTCCACTCTGTTTTCCCAGAGCCTGCTGACCTGAAGGACTCCTTTCCACTGTCCTTGTAACCCTGGACAAGGCTCGGACCAGGAATCCTGGTGGGGCCCATTCCCAATCTTGTCATGGTCATTAGGTCAGGGGCTCAGGGTACTCTCGTTCACACTGATGCTTCCACCCCCAATGGCTGCAGCCCCAATGCATTGTGGCTGAATACCGTAAGAGCTTCAGTTACAGACCATTTCAGGTTACAGACAACACCCTCTGGAGTGTCCGTAACAAGTCACCCCCACCGTGGGCTGAGGACCTCTGGAGTGTAAGGGCAGTTTCACAGTCTGTTCCTCCCACGTCCAGGCCTCTGTGCTGCAGGGACGCTGTGGGTCGGACACTTGCTCCGGCGGTTCCACACGCCTCAGGCTCCAGGCGCAGACCCTTCTTCACAGCATCAGCCCGTCAGTGTCATGATCCCCGTCTTGGCTGGTGCATCTCCCGTGCTGGACCTCTGCCAGGGTCCCCCACACTCACCCAGCTGCTCACCGCACCCGCTCCGGACGGCTCCAGCCCAGCCCCAGCCCCAGCCCAGCTCCACTCTGCCCCAGCACGGCTGCGGCTCTGCTCCACATCCCAGCTCTGCTCGCTGGGCTGTCTCCTCTGGCCCCTCAGG
>NW_027426701.1:0-2431 GCF_003597395.2 Chelonoidis abingdonii
GCAGCCCTCGGCTCGGCCGCGGGGAGCCGGAGACGCCCAGGCACGGGGCGAACCAGGCAGCCGGGCCACGGCCCTCACCGGCAGGAGCGTGTATCCCCAACGCGTGTCCGCCCGTCCCCGCGCCACCGCGCTGCCGCGGGCTGAGGGCTGGAGCGGCACCCCGCGCTGGCGCTCCGACCCGGGCCATGGCCCCCGCTCCCGCACACAAAGGGCGGGGGCCGGGCCGGGCGGGCGGGGGCACAGGAAGGGGCGGCTCCTCCCCGGGCCGGCCTCACGAGCGGGGGGGGGGCGGCCGGGGCCCCACCGCAGGAGGGGTTGGACCCGCGGGACCGCCTCAGCCACGGGGAGGGCAGGGGGGCTGCGGGCCCCCAGGGGAAAGCAGAGGGCAGGGCCGGCTGGGGGGCTGCTGAATCCATCAGCCTTACAGGAGCCCCGGCTGAGAAGCAGCGAGCACGTGTCAGTTCAGCGCTGGAGATGGGACCCAGCACGTGTCAATCACCTGCCTCTAAAGCCTCTAAATCCCCTGGGCACAGCTAGCCAGGGCACAGCTTGGGAGCTGCACCGGGAATAGATCCTGCAGCAAATCCCTTCCCCTCCTCTGCTAGCTTGTGTTTGTTACAGCCCTGGAAATAACCCCGCTGCCTGCGTGTCTTCCGCAGAGAGCAGAGGAGCAAATTCTCTCCCTGTTCACACTTCCACAGCCATTAAAGGACGGAATAAACCCCCAGCAGCGCCCTGCCCCACAGAGTCCCCCCCTGTAAGGAGAGAGATGTGCAGTGACTAGGGCTCCAGCTCAGCGTCACCAGGTTTATATAACTTTTGGTGATTCCCAGAAGGGGTCCAAGTCCTGCCCTTCCTTCCTCGCCCCCCCACCCCTAAAGCTCTGGGAGGGAGTTTGGGTACATGAGGTGCAGGCTCTGGGATGGGCAGGGGGTGGGGGGGTGGTGGCAGCCTATAGGAGTGAGTTTGGGTGCTGGAGGGGGTGCGGGCTCTGGGAGGGAGTTTGGGTACATGAGGTGCAGGCTCTCGGGCTGGACAGGGGGTTGGTGTGCAGGGGAGGCGGAGGAGGTGGGGGGCAGACCCTGGGAGGGAATTTGGATATGGGCTCTGGGCTGGGTCAGGGGGTTGGGGTGCAGGGGGGCAGTGGCGGGCACTGGGAGGGAGTTTGGGTGTAGGTGGGGTGGGGGATCTGCGCTGATGCAGGGGTTTGGGGTGCAGGGGGGCAGTGGCAGGCTCTGGGAGGGAGTTTGGGTGTGGGATCTGGGCTGTGGAGAGGATTAGGGTGTAGCACCCATCTTGAGCAGTTCCCAAAAGTGACCCACATCCCCATCTGGCAGCAACTTCTACATGGAGGAGGCAGGGGGGCATGGCTCTCCTGGCATTACTGCCTGCTGGCACCACCCCTGCAGCTCCCATTGCCGCAGTTCCAATGGCAGAGTTGGCACTTCGGGTGGGGGCAGCATGCAAGAGACACACCCCACGGGGGCCGCAGGGATGTGCCAGATGCTTCTGGGGGTGGTGCGTCGTGCAGAGTGAGGGTGGGCAGGAATCCACTTTAGTCCTGCTGTGCTGCTGGTAGTGGTGGCAGGAGCCCCCAGGCCCTTTCAAATCGCCCGGGGCCAGCTGCTCAGGCTTTCTGACTTTCTGATGGAGAAGCAAAGGGAAGGCACATGTGCCCCTCATGAGCAGTTCTGGGGAGTCTTTTTGGGGCTCCTGGAGTAGCCAGCAGAGAGGTGCAGTCTCACCACCGAGTCTGTTTCCCTGGAGGAGAGTGGGGGCTGCAGGGTGACCTCCCACCTCCGTGCATCCAGCAGCCTTTGCTCTCCCCTGCCATGCTGGAGCCTCCACATTTATTTATTGACAAATAAAATTTGCAGAATTTTATAATATTGTGCACAGAATTTTTTTGGTGCAGAATCTCTTCAGGAGTGAGACTGACTCAGGTAACCTCCCTGGATTGTCACTGCCTGGTTAACCACTCAGCCACCACACCAATGCACAGAGAGTGCCAAGCCCTACTGCTTTGCGGGGTTGGGGGCTGGGGTCGGGTCATACACATTCAGACTGTGCGCTCCCCCCGCTACAAACCGCTGCTGATTTCCCATGTAGGACATTAGCCGTTACTGACAAGGTTTGTCTGTGTTCTTTTTTTTTATCTCATTGTTAGATGTAAGAAGTATAAACTGTTTAATATGTTCAATTAGTTGGTTACTAAGATGTTTATGAAGTAAATCACTGGCTTTAAAATAAGATCCAATATGGAGCATATGAACTATTGACCCCTGGACTCCATCTCTGAGAGGGGCCTTGTTTACCATCAGGACACAGGCTCAGACCAGTCCAAACCGGTTTTTCCCGCCAAAACCAGCCCTCAGCGTTCCATCTCCTCAGAACTTTTCCCGCCACAACAGTGATATAAGGACGTGTTCAG
>NW_027426702.1:0-1479 GCF_003597395.2 Chelonoidis abingdonii
GGCAGCATGCAGGGGAACTCCCTGCCACAGCTCACCCCTGCCCCACCTCCTCCCCAAGCACGCCATGGCTGCTTCACTTCTCCTGCCTCCCAGGCTTTTGGCTCCAGAGAAGTGAAGCAGCCATGGCATGCTCGGGGAGGAGGCGAGGCAGGGGTGAGCTACTTCATTTCTCCTGCCTCCCAGGCTTGCAGCACCAATCAGCTTAGGCGTCACAAACCTGGGAGGCAGGAGAAGTGAAGCAGCGACGGCGTGCTTGGGGTGCTCGTGCGCGGAGCAGGGGTGAGCTGGGGTGGGAGGAGTGCCTCAGGGCAGAGGGTGGGGGGTGGAGAGCTGCCGCAGGGGGGCGCCTCAGGCCAGTGACACGGGGGGAGGAGGGGACAAGGTGGAAATTTTGCCTAGGGCACAAAACATCCATGCACTGGCCCTGCCCATTCTGTACTCAGCAGCTCCCCTCACTAATCAACCCAGCCGGGGGATGCTGTTGCAGGCTCTGGGGTACCATTCTCCACAGTCCCAGGGAAAGCAGCTGCAGCAGCTGTTAAGAAGCAGAGGCTGGCTGTACCAGGGCAGCACTGCCACGGGGCCTGGCAGATAGTGCTTGCAAGAGCCTGGGATTCAGCCATCAACTGCAACACTGGCCTGTGAGGGGAGGGAAGAGAGAGAGTGTGTGGAATAGACTCTCCACTGGCTAGGGAGTGTCAGATGTCCTGTTGTTTCAATCTGATAATCTACTCACTTTAATCTAATTGCCTTTCTCACTCTGGCTGTGTAACCAGGTTAAAAAGGCAAGAATTTAAACAAAAAATTGCATGCCATAGTGGCTGGTGAGGTTCCCTGTGCCATTTCAAATGTTGAGCCCTATTAAATGCATTGGTGGGATGCTAGTTTCAGGGGGCGGAGAAAATGAACTCTGTTCTTATCCCTGTCAGTGGGAACTAGCTGTGTAGGAACAAATGTAAAGCAGGAGGAGTGGAAGTTGCAGTATATAATTTCCCTGCTGTCACAATCACTAAACAAAGAAAGGGAGGGAGGATGTGTGTGTGTGTGTTTGTAAGAGAGAATATTGTGTTCGAATATACATATTTATGAATGCAGATTAGCTTTGATTTGACTTGCTGGTTTCTGAATGGTCAGGGACTCTATCCCTGGCATGCTTTCTAGAGGAGAGTATTCCAGTCCACAGCTGTTAGGGTGGCTTCAAGGCCTATGATAGAAACGTAAAATTCAGTGGTGCTACTTTGCTGCAAACTTGAAATGGTTTCAGTGAAATAAGAGCCGTTTCTTTAGTTGCACAGATCTAGAGATTGGGGTGGCTCTGTTTTTTGCTGCCCCAAGCATGACAGGTAGGCAGCTTTTCGCGGCGTGCCTGCGGGTGGTCTGCTGGTCATGCGGATTCGGTGGCATGCCTGCGGGAGGTCCACCAGTGCTGCGCCATCCGCATCCCCGCCGCTGAATTGCCGCCAAAACCTGCGGACTTCC
>NW_027426703.1:0-1086 GCF_003597395.2 Chelonoidis abingdonii
ATCCACTGTAACCCCTAGGTCCTTTTCTGCAGAACTGCTGCCTAGCCACTTGGTCCCTAGTCTGTCGCAGTGCATGGAATTCTTCCTGCCTAAGTGCAGGACTCTGCACATGTCCTTGTTGAACCTCATCAGATTTCTTTCGGTCCAATCCTCTAATTTATCTAGGCCCCTCTGTATCCTATCCCTACCTTCCAGCATATCTACTACTCCTCCCAGTTAAGTGTCATCTGCAAAGTTGCTGAGGGTGCAATCCATGCCCTCCTCCAGATCATTAATGAAGATATTGAACAAAACTGGGCCTTGGAGCACTTCGCTTGACAGTGGCTGCCAACTAGACATGGAGCTATTGATCACTACCCGTTGAGTCCGAGGATCTAGCCAGCTTTCTATCCACCTTATAGTCCATTCATCCAGCCCATACTTCTTTAACTTACTGGCGAGAATACTGTGTGAGACCTTATCAAAAGCTTTGCTAAAGTCAAGGATTAACATATCCACTGCTTTCCCCTCATCCACAGACTCAGTTATCTCATTCTAGAATTCAATTAGGTTAGTCATGTATGACTTGCCCTTTGAGAATCTATGCTGACTGTTCCTGATCACTTTCCTTTCCTCAAAGTGCTTCAAAATCGATTCCTTGAGGACCTGCTCCATGATTTTCTAGGGACTGAGGTGAGGCTGACTGGCCTGTAGTTCCCTGGATCCACCTTCTTCCCTTTTTTAAAGATGGGCACTACATTAGCCTTTTTCCAGTCATCCGCCTCCCCCAATCACCATGAGTTTTCAAAGATAATGGCCAATGGCTCTGCAATCACACCTGCCAACTCCTTTAGCACCCTCAGATGCAGTGCATCCGGAGCCATGGACTTGTGCTCATCCAGCTTTTCTAAATAGCCCTGAACCGCAGCAGGTCACCTCCTCCCCATACTGTGCTGCCTAGTGCAGTAGTTTAGGAGCTGACCTTGTTCATGAAGACAGAGGCAAAAAAAAGCATTGAGTACATTAGATTTTTACACATCCTCTGTCACTAGTTTGCCTCCCCCATTCAGTAAGGGACCCACACCTTCCTTGACCTTCTTCTTGTTG
>NW_027426704.1:0-1220 GCF_003597395.2 Chelonoidis abingdonii
CTTGCTGCCTAAGCCAGTGTCCATTGCTCCTGTGAGGCTGGGCTGGGTTTGTCCCATTCATGCCCTGACGAGGTGTGAACTGCCTCTCTGTTCTTGGAGAGTTTTTGCCTGGGCTTGCGTTAAGCTCTGAGGATACATTTTCAGCCTCATAAGTATATACATGAAATTATAACTTATAACCTTACTATAACATTCCTGAAACGATTACTATATCATCACCATAACAACCACACTCAGTGCATCATGAGCCTTGTGATGACACCCAACATGACAAACTTTGCGTTGGATACCACACAATCATTTTATAAAGATGAACATGGGGGTGTAGGGTGTTCCCCTGAGGTACAGAGGGTCACACTGGGGTATTCAGAGAATCTGTCCTCTCTGTCAGACCTGCAAAGGGAAAGGAAGGAGAGTTGGAGTCTGGAGCAAGGTGGAAGTGATGTGTTTGTTACTAGGGAGAACCTCACCTCTGAGCATCCCTGGGAGCACTGTCCAACTCTCATCTCCACAGACTTGCTCACAGCAGCACAGGGCCTGTTTGTTAGTGATTTGGGGCTCACGTCCCTTGTGCTCTGTGCAGCAGTGAAGACATTAGTAACAAACCAGCACACTGGAGCCTGTGATGAATACAGGGGCTTTGTGGGCTGATGTCTGAGCTAGTCTGACCTGAGAAAGGATCCATCCCACAACATCCAGGATGCTCCTGCACACAGGAGATGGGAGGGCCTGATCTAGGACAAAAGTAGGGGGCTGGTCCATCCTCCTCCCTGAAAATTACATCATGTAGCAGAAACATCTGTCACTCACCTGAGCAATTCACAGCAGCATCTTCCTTATGGTCACAGTTACTCTCACCCCAGGGCCTGGCAGGACAGTCCCAGAGAGATTACTCTGTCCCTTGGCAATTCAATGTCTCCACCCAGATGGGACCAGTCCCTTTGTCAAATGCAGCCTCGCCAGAGGCAGATACAACAGATCCACATCCCAGTTGTTTACACACAACATTAGCACCCCCCATATCCCAGGAGTCATCACAAACTGTTCCCCAGGAGCCACGGTACCAAACCTCCACTCTGCCTGAGCATCTGTCCTCTCCTCCCATGACACGTAACTTCTCTTGGTCTGGAAATGCAGAAACCTCACATGTTACTGGGATGCTGGGAAAGTCCTTAGGGACCAAGAATGAAACAGTGAGAAGCAGAGATACCTGTGCAGAT
>NW_027426705.1:0-2935 GCF_003597395.2 Chelonoidis abingdonii
ATTTGTCTCCCCATACAGCGATCAGATCCCATACCTCCTGTTTGGTCCATGCTGGAGCTCTTTTGCAATTCTGGGACTCCATGATCACCGCTGCTGATGAGATCTGCACTCACCTGCAGATTGCCATGCTGGCCAAACAGGAAATGAGATTCAGAAGTTTGCGGGCCTTTTTCCTATCTACCTGGCAGTGCATCTGAGTTGAGAGTACTGTCCAGAGCGGTCACAATGGAGCACTCTGGGATAGCTCCCGGAGACCAATATCATTGAATTGGGACCACACTACCCCCACACTACCTCAAATTCAACCCAGCAAGGTCGATTTCAGTGCTAATCCCCTTGTCGGGGAGGAGTACAGATATCGATTTTAAGAGCCCTTTAAGTCGAAAAAAATGGCTTTGTCGTGTGGACAGGTGCAGGGTTAAATCGATGTAACGCTGCTAAATTCGACCTAAACTCGTCGTGTAGACCAGGGCTTTTACTGGACCATTTTCTGTTAGTGGAAAGGACAAGATTTTGAGTTTCACAAAGCTCCTTGTCAGGTCTGGAGAGGGTAACCAGAGTGTTCAAGCGAAATATGGATTGTTAAGTGTAAGTGCTGTAGGAAACCACTAAAATAAAGTGGGCAATTAACACCTCTGCAGTTGTAGGGTTGTCAGTTTACATCTAAAATTGTTAGTTTACTGACATTTTCTCTTCAGTATAATGCTCCGCCTCTTTAATGTGTGTCACCAATTAGCAGCATGAACTAGCACTCAGCTGCTAATTTTCAGCACTCTCATCAAAGTATTTGTATGATTTATTCAAATCCTGGCACATAATGTTGATCAAGAAAGACTCATTAGATTCTCTTTTAATGCTCTGTGTACATCACAGTCTGTCACTTTTTTCTATCATCACACACTTGTTTCCACAACTCTAAAATTATTGTAATTGCAAGTGGTAGGAATAGACCGATTCAGAGTGTAAACTGTGCATCTGGGGAATAGCAGTGAAAATAGAATAGCACTGTCAGCAGCTTAGATTTCTATGTGCCTTTTAAGGTTTTACTACATATCAAATGGAATTCAGCTCTTGTTGAAAACTCCCTAGGTGGGCAGAGCACATCTAAAATATAACAGCTAATTTGCAGAACAGAAGAACATGTTATGTGAACCTTTAAAAAGTATTTACAGTTTTCAGCAACATTAGGAAACCGTTTTCTATTTTAAACAATACATTTTTCTTGCAAAAAAGGCCTTGAGGAAACTGAATCACTCTCTTCATTTTATTTTTACACAGAGTTTCTTAAACAGGTTTTTAAACTTTGCAATGTAATTTTTCTTAAAAAAAACCTGTATATAGGCAACATACACAAAGCAGCCCTTGGAGTTTTATACAGGCTTTGGATGACTGGGGTTAGAAATCATGAACCAGATCTCCACCGTCATCCTTTGGATCTTTTCAATAGAAATTCAGCTGTGTGGGGCCTTCAGCTTGCACTAAAAATGAAACCAAGGAAGCTTAGAGTGTCTGAGTAATGCAGGATCAGGCCTCAAATGGAAAAATTAGCAGAAACAGGGAGAGTGTTATTACATTTATCTGAGCTTAGCATGTTAGTCATGAAAGGTGAACACTTCCTGAGATGTCGAGAGGGCTGAGGTTGTAGGACTGAATAACGCTATGGATGGGAGCTTTGGTAAAATTGTGGATGATACTCGGTAGTAATTTGATATTATCACAGAACTCCAGGGCTGCAAATAATTGACTTCTGAATATGAATCATGTTAGGCTGCAGAAACCATGAAAGCAACAGAACAGGATAATTATGTGTCACTTTAATTCTTTTGGCTAAATTGTTTCCTCCCTACATGGAGTCACAGGAGGAAAGAGCTAAACTACGTAGAGGCCAGACACAGTCGTTTCCAGCACTGGGAATAAAAAGGCAAGAAATTTTAGCTTATTAGTGGAAGCTTGCTTTGGAATGTAACATTTCCAGACTGTTTCTGCATTCCAGGACAGCACCTATTATATTGCATAGGTGTCTTTTGGTATTCCCACACCTGTCATCTGGAAGTATTACATTGCTGCGTGGACTGTGCACCTCTCTCTCTCTCTCATCATAATCCAATGGCTGACTTCAGCCAGTTCTTCCTTCAGTGGAACTGTCAGCTCCAACTGAAATGATATGAAAATGAACAGAGGCATCATGAAATTGTTAACTGAAATATCTAAATTTAACTAAAATGTATAAATCACAATAAACATGAAATTGTTGGGTATCTGTATCATGCTCTTGAGCATACATAACTCCCATTAATTATAGTAGAATTATTATACACTTTTCATCAAGATGTCATTCCTGTAATGGTTTTGTTTGTTTATTGCAAGAAAAAATATACAGTAAAACAACAAACATAATCCCTGTTGGATTATTTGCTGTCAGATTCTATTAATATTTAACATTATTCATGTAGGTTTCATTCCATTATTGCTTATTTTCTTTAGGGAACAAGCCTTCACAAAATGCACCTGAAATGCGTCCGTATGGTTAAGTAGAATGAGAGTACATTTTAATGATTTAATTTGATAGTGGTGTATAGTGATTCTCCCGTGTGAGTTGAATTTTGTATTCCTTTTGAGAACTAAACAGATTGACATTACTTGAAGTCTGTGAATCAGAAGGTGGATCTTGAGTTAACTACAGATTTAAGTTTCTGCTTTACACATATGACCTATGTGGGGAGAGGAGCTAGTATCTTGGCACGGCGGTATATTTACTTAGTAACTGAGCCATTCCTCGTTGGCGGAACAATGGGAGGTTAGCGCTAACACTCCCTTAACAGCGGTGGAGAAAAATGAAAGGGAAGAGAATGGATGCTACAATCTCAAGATCACATGGTTTGACATTTGGCTTTCTAACACACACACACACACACACACACACACACACACACAC
>NW_027426706.1:0-2356 GCF_003597395.2 Chelonoidis abingdonii
GACGGGGTGTGTGTGGACAGGCTGAGTGGGGTGTCCAGTGACAGACGGGGTGTGTGTGTGGACAGGCTGTGGGAAGGAGGGTGTCCAGTGGCTGATGGACAGACTGGGTGTGTGTGGACAGGCTGAGTGGGGTGTCCAGTGGCTGATGGACAGACGGGGTGTGTGTAGGTAGGCTGAGTGGGGTGTCCAGTGACAGACGGGGTGTGTGTGGAGAGGCTGGGGGAACGTGACCACAACAGGAAACAGCTCCAGAAATTCACAAGGTGTCTAAAAAAAACCCAGTGCATGGGACTCTCCCAGTTCTGAGCTGGAATCTCAGGGCTGGGGGGTGCCAGCCTGGGACAACCTGGAGGGCAGGGTGAGGGGCTAGTATTGCATCTATCTAGGGGGTGACCCCCCCCTTGGGCCCATGTGGGGAGAGGGGCAAGGAGAAGCAGGTACACAGAGGAGTGTGCAGCAGCTGACTGGGAATGAATGGGGGGTGGGAGCCGTCGGGATGTCTGGAGTGACGGATGGAGGTGAGGAGCTGTGGGGGGACCAGCTGGGGTGATGGATGGAGATGAGGGGCCAGCTGGGGTGATGGATGGAAGTGGGGGGCTGTGAGAGGCCCGGCTGCGGCGATGGATGGAGGGGGGACTGTGGGGGGAGCAGCTGTCCCCAGCCCCAGGCCAGGCTGACCCAGAGCTCTGCTGTTCCCCAACCAGATGAACCTGGTGGAGGAGAAGCCCAGCGAGGACCTGACCCCCCACATCCGCTGCAGCGACAACTGCGACCCCAACAAGCTGGGCTCTGACCAGGTACCAGCCGGACGGGCCGCAGGGGTAGGGGGGATGGACGGGCGAGCTGGGGGAAGAGGGGGCAGGGCAGATGGGCTAGTTAGGGGGATATGGGGGAGCTGAAGGGATGAGGGGGGCAGCGTTGGAGATGGGCATAGAAAATAATCATTCAGCCCCCCCTCCAATAATATGCTCAGTGAATGAGGGGGAACACGGGCCGGGGGAAGGGCTGCTGATCTTCCCCCATAGCTGGCCAGGGTCTCCCCCAGCCACGATCCCCCTGGACTCGGGAACAAACCCCTAGCTGGGGGTGGAGAGCGGTAGGGACAGGGGCTCCCCCCACCACTGCCTCATGCCCCCCCCCTCCCATTTCCAGAGCTGCCTGCGCCGGATCCACGAGGCCCTGCAGCATTACCAGACGCTGCTGGGCTCCGATGTCTTCGCCGAGGTGGGGGGCCCGGACCCCAGCCCCGTGGCCACACTACAGGGCGCTCTGGCCCAGCTGACCAGCCTCATCCAGGTGAGAGGGGCCCTGTGGCGTGGGATCCACTGGCCCCCCGGGGGGGGGGGGCCTGGGGCCCACACCCCACGTGGGGCAATGGAGGGAGGGGGAATAACCCTCCAGCAGCAGCCAGGTGCCCGTCAGCTCCACCCTAGGAGGGCCCCCTCCAGGCCTGGGTGCCACCAAGCGCCTAGTGCCATCTTCCAAGGCCTGTGCCAGCCTGGGGGGTGGGGTGGGGGGTTAGGGCTGGTTCCACCTCCCGGGCCGGGGGCCATGGCACCCAGCGTAACCCCACTGTCCTTTTGCCCAGCAGGATGGCAGCTTCACCGAGGGGTCGGCGGCCCCGCTGCAGCAGAGCCAGCCCTGGGAACGGCCCGTGCTCCGGCACCGGATCCTCCACCAGCTCCGCTCCTTCTCGGCCGTGATGGCGCGGGTCTTTGCCCACAGCGCGGCCACCCGCTAGGCCGGGGGGAGCATTTCTCCAGGACCGCCGGAGCCGAGTCCAACCCTGCAGCGGGAACCCAGTGCCGGCCTGAGCTCCGCCCACTTCTGGACTCTGTGTTTATCACATACCCCTCGCCCCCGGTGTATTTATTGCCCAGCCCTTGGGTTATTTATGAGCAGCCACTGTCTATTTATGCCCCCGCCGGGAGGCTATTTAAGCTATTTATCGGCTCCCCAGCCGCCAGTGCCTATTGAAGGGTTTGATCTGTACAGACTGGCCTGCGCCTCGTGCTGTTCGGGGGGTTTATTACACACCTTGGGGCAGCACAGAAAAGGGGAAAGTCCTCGGGGGTCAGTCCAGAGCGCAACACACTCAGCCCCAGCCCCGAAGAGTCTGTGGCTTCCAGTAGCCCCCACTTAACAACGGTCCTTGGCCCTCCGCCGTCCTTTCCTCTGGTCCCAGGCAAAGCTGGGCCCCTGGCCACCCTCCTTCTCCTCCTCAGCTCCTTGTTCTCCAGCTGGTCCCACCTGGCCGGCTTCCTGCAGAGGGGCGCTGACCAGGGCTGTTGTCTTCTGGGCCCCAGCCAGCCGAGTGTCAGCCATGCCTGGGTGGCTGCAAGTAACCCTTTCCCCC
>NW_027426707.1:0-1366 GCF_003597395.2 Chelonoidis abingdonii
AAAACCCATTTTCCAGGGGCCCGAAAACCCCAGGGCCCCAATTATGGACCCCAAAAATCTAGGGGCCACAAAACCCCATTTCTAGGGTTCCTAAAACCCCAGGGTCCCCAGAACGACATTTCCAGGGGCCCCAAACCCCAGGGGCCCCAAAACCCCAGGGGCCCCAGAACCCCATTTCCAGGGGCCCCAAAAACCCAGGGGCCCCAGTTAGGGCAACCAAAACCATAGGGCGCCGAAAACCCTAGGGGCCCCAAACCCTATTTCCAGGGGCCTCCAAAGCCCAGGGGCCTCTGAACCCCATTTCCAGGGGCCCCAAAATCCCAGGGGCCCCTGAACCCCATTTCCAGGTGCCCCAAAACCCAAAGGGCCCCAATTAGAGACCCCAAAACCCTAGGTCCCCCTAAACCCCATTTTCAGGGGCCCCAAATCCCCAGGGGCTGCCAAATCCCATTTCCAGGTGCCACAAAACCCCAGGGGCCCCAATTAGGGACCCCAAAAGCCCAGGGGGCCCAAAATCCCATTTCAAGGGTCCCCAATCCCCAAGGGCCCCAAAACCCCATTTCCAGGGGCCCCAAAATCCCAGGGGCCTCCAACTACATTTCCAGGGGCTGCAAAACCCCAGGGGCCCCAATTAGGGACCCCAAAACCCTAGGAGCCGCAAAACCCCATTTCTAGGTGCCCCAAAACCCCAGGGGCCCCAGAACCGCATTTCCAGGGGCCCGAAAACCACATGGGCCCCAATTAGGGCCCCCAAAAAACTAGGGGCCCTAAACCCCATTTCCAGGGGGCCCAAAACCGCAGGGGCCCCAGAACCCCATTTCCAGGGACCCAAAAACCACAGGAGCCCCAATTAGGGCCCCCAATATCCTAGGAGCCCCAGAATCCCATTTCCACGGGCCCCAAATAGGGACCCCAAAACCCTAGGGGCCCTAAAACCCCATTTCCAGGGGCCCCAAAACCCTATTTCCAGGGGCCCCAAAACCCCAGGGGCCCAAAAACCCCATTTCCAGGGGCCCCAAAACCCCAGGTGCCCCAGAACCCCATTTCCAGGGGCCCCAAAAACCGAGGGGCCCCAATTAGGGCCCCCAAAACCCTAAGGCCCCCAAAACCCTAGGGACCCCAAAACCCCATTTCCAGGGGCCCCAAAAACCCCAGGGGCCCCTGAACCCCATTTCCAACTGCCACAAAACCGCAGGGGTCCCAATTAGGGTCCCTAAATCCCCAGCGGCCCCAAAACCCCATTTCCAGTTGCCACAAAACCCCAGGGGCCCCAATTAGGGTCCCCAAAACCCCAGGAGCACCAATTAGGGCCCCCAAAACCCCAGGGGCCCCAAAACCCCATTTCCAGGGGCCCCAAAACCCCAGG
>NW_027426708.1:0-1632 GCF_003597395.2 Chelonoidis abingdonii
AAAAAAAAAATAATCTGAAGATTGCTTAAAAAAAATTGCGGAGACAAACCCAGGTATATGAAGAGGCATGTTAGCCAAAAGGAAAATCTTAGGGTTTACATTTTCCCATTGTAGGCATCGAGTCCTAGCCAGGTCTTCTCAGTCAGAGAGTGGATCACCATAACTTGGAAGCTTTCAGGTGGGGGCCATGACAAGAGGAAAAAGTGTAAAGGCAGCATTGCTCAGTGGCTGAGGTACAGGACTGGGAATCAAGAGACTTGGCTCTGTCTCTTGCTCTGCCACTAATCTGCGGTGTGACCTTGAGCAAGGCACTTCACCTCCTGTACCTGTTTCCCCTCCTGTTCTTTGATTGTCTTGTCTATTCAGATAAGGTCTTCAGGGCTGGGAATATGTCTCATTCTGTGTTTGTAAAGCACCTAGCACAGTGAGGCCTAGATATCAACTGGAGCCTCTCAGCAGTAGCATAAAGCAAATAATAAAGGGAGAAATCACGTAATGCTTTTATATAGTATACGGGAAAATCTGTTTGCAATATACACCTCTACCCCGATATAACACAAATTCGGATATAACGTGGTAAAGCAGTGCCCTGGGGGGGTGGGGGTAGGGGGGCTGCGCACTCCGACAGAGCAAAGCAAGTTCAGTATAACGCAGTTTCACCTATAACACGGTAAGATTTTTGGGCTCCCAAGGACAGCATTATATCGGGGTGGAGGTGTATATAACACAAAATATAATAGGAATGTGACAGAAAGGGCTAGGTCCGTATCAAATTGTGAACCCCAGTTTGTTGAGTGACTGCCATTTTCCAGCAGGGGCTCCCCTTCATATGGTAACCTTCACATTGGAGTGCAAACCCCATGTTGTATTGCAACCTCCATTGTGCATTACAGCATCCATTTGGCAGTAGGGGCGTGGCACCTACTGAATGACTCTGTGAAGCTAAAACAGAGCAATCCAGCCCCATTAGCTTTCATTGTGTCTCACTGACTGGCCAGCCCCTGGAGCCATGACCTCTCTGCACAGCAGTCAGGCTAGGGGAAAGGAGGTGGAATCTCCCCCGTAGAGCACATGGCTGGGAGAGCTGCAGTTTCTCTTGCTGGCCACCTGACAAGAAAGGTCAGAGACCATATTTAAGAAAGTGGGCTCTGTGAAAGAGAGCTGCTCACCACCAAACGCCAGAAGATCAGGCTAAGGAGGGAGAAGGCTGGAAGGTCTGCCTGGCCTGAAACATGTCCCAGACTTCAGACTCGTAGCTGAAATGTGAGCAGACGTGTGTGCCTGCCCACATGCCCACAGGACTGTTGGTTATTTCATAAATATCTGTAATGCTTTAGTGCTTTCTTGAGGATAAAAAGTGCCCGTGGTTAAGAAATTCCTGTGCTCAGCATATGTTCCTTGCTCGCCTGCCACGTTGTCCCTGAAGGGGTTCATTCAGAAACTCAGCATGATCACAGCAAGGTGGACTCTGAGGGAATATGTATAAGCAACTGGAGACAGGAAACAGCTGTGTCCTGTGTGCTCTGGCATCCCACTCACAAGAGACTGCTGTCGACCCAGACAAGGAGCATGAGTCAGGTGGTGACAACTGTGATGGGGCAAGGCCAGATGGCTACAGTAAAGTACTGAGAA
>NW_027426709.1:0-1410 GCF_003597395.2 Chelonoidis abingdonii
GGCAACATTCATGGGTAAAGGGGGAGGTGGTGTGAGAGGCAGCAGCTGGGAATGAAGAGAGGGAGAGAGTTCTGAGCCATTCACTCTGCCCCCCCAAACCTCCTCTTGGAGCCCGAAATAGAAACGCTTCCTTAGGGTCAGAGTAACTTTTTCTAAGCAATGTTATCCCTGTTACGTTGAGCTTCGTTAGTATATTACTCTGCATGTAACAAATCACTTTGAATACTCAAAATGTTTGGGCTAAGGGATGGAGTTCGTGTGTGTGTGTGTGTGTGTGTGTGTGTGTGCACGTGCATTCCACGAGAGATTTATGCCAGGTAATGTGTGCTTCTGTGTGTGCATCATTAATTTTCAGTGCTTAATGCCTGAACCTTAAGATATTTACAGTTACTAGTTTACTTCTGTTAACATGTCCACGTGCATGTTGTACAGTATTTTCTTTTTGTGTTTTTCCTGATTAAATGGTACCCCCACTAACTTATGGGCGAGGCTCTTCATTTTAGCTTTTTAGTTTGTTTAAAGTTTCCTAGAAATTTATCAGTGCTTACTACAGAATTTTTAAAAAGGTTTAAAATCAGAGCAAAAAATTAACTTAATAGTTTTCTGAGCAAATAGGGTAAATATTGGGGACAGAAGGACCGCAAAAAGCAATAAATAGAGATGGTGTCTTGGTACTGAGTGGCCCAGGTTGCCAAGCCACCATCTCTCCATCCAGACTCAGTCACCAATGTATGCATATGACATGCATGAATGTGTATGTCTTCCATTACATTGCCTTAGTTTAACAGACTGCCTCACATTTACACTTAGACTAATTTATTATTAACATAAAATTTTCTACCTAATGGAACATATTGGATTTTCATAATAAAATCAGTATTTTCATGGACTTTGGTAGTCCAAAATAAGAGTGAAAATTGGTTTTAAAACAAAAGGGGGCAAATAGCTTTTGTGAAACTAGGAATTTTTGGTTAAAAAAGACTGAAGGCTTTCCTTCAGTGTTAAGTATGCATAATGCAGACTATACGTATGTGTGCTATATATAATGTGCATGTCTGCAGTGTTGGGGAGCTCATGCTGTGAGGGAACAAACCCTACCTTTTAGAAATGTACTGACTTTTGCATATTTGGTTTTCTGAACCTTAATGTTGAATTAATACTCACTTGAGTGGAGAAGTTTGATTTAGTATTGTTTTGGGCCACTTTGAGCAGGTGTAAATGACTACATAAGCCAGTGGTGAATCAGGCTCTACATTTTCTGTGCAAAGAAAACATGTGCCAGGCCCAGAGCAAGCTTGGGAGATGGGAAGAAGGAGAATCTATTTCCATGAGAATTCGAAAGGTATGGCATATGTTGCCAGAGGCAGTCACTTGTGTATCATCCAACCTAATTCAGTGATCATGCTGGAA
>NW_027426710.1:0-1475 GCF_003597395.2 Chelonoidis abingdonii
TTGCAGGAGATAATGCTGCCTGCTTCTTGTTTACAATGTTATCTGAAAGTGAGAAAAGGCATTTGCATGGCACTTTTGTAGCCAGTGTCTAAAGATATTTACGTGCCACATGTGGTAAAGATTCATATGTCCCTTCATGCTTCAACCACCATTCCAGAGGACATGCATCCAGGCTGATGATGGATTCTGCTCATAACAATCCAAAGCAGTGCGGAACGACGCATGTTTATTTTTATAATCTGAGTCAGATGCCACTAACACATTTTCTTTTTTGGTGGTTCAGGTTCTGTGGTTTCTGCATCAGAGTGTTGCTCTTTTATGACTTCTGAAAGCATGCCCCACACTTTGTCCCTGTCAGATTTTAGAAGGCATTTCACATTCTTAAATCTTGGGTAGAGTCCTGTAGCTATCTTTAGAAATCTGATATTGAAACCTTCTTTGTGTTTTGTCTAATCTGCAGCGAAAATGTTCTTAAATCAAACAACATATATGCTGGGTTGTCATCTGAGACTATAATAACACAAAATATATGGCAGAATGCAGATAAAACCATGGAGCAGGAGACATGCAATTCTCCTACAAGTAGTTAAGTCATGAATTTAATTAATGCATTTTTTAAACAAGTATCATCAGCATGGAAGCATATCCTCTGGAATGGTGGTCGAAGCATGAAGAAACACATGAATGTTTAGCATATCTGGCACGTAAATACCTTGCAATTCCTGCTACAAAAGTGCCATGTGAATGCCTATTCTCACTTTCAGGTGACATTGTAAATAAGTAGCGGGCAGCAGTATCTTCTGTAAATGTAAAGAAACTTTTTTCTCTTAGCGACTGGCTGAACAAGAAGTAGGACAGAGTGGACTTGTAGGCTGCACAGTTTTACATTGTTTGGTTGAGTGTGGTTCTGTAACAAAAAACCCCCCTACATTTGTAAGTTGTACTTTCACAATAAAGAGATTTCATTACAGTACTTATGAGGTGAAATGAAAAATACTGTTTCTTTTGTTTATCATTTTTACAGTGCAAATATATTTGTAATCAAAAGCAATATAAAGTGGGCACAGTACACTTTTGTATTCTGTGTTTTTAATTGAAATCAGTATATTTGAAAATGTAGAAAAACATCCAAAAATAGTTAATAAATGTCAGTTGGTATTCTATTGTTTAACTCAAAAAAAGTAATCATGATTAAAAATATCATAATTAATCACAGTTTTAATTGCACTGTTAATCACATGAGTTAACTGTGATTAATCAACATAATATTTACTATTGAGTGAATGACATGAGACAAATTCTGGGTTTTTATTTACACTTACGTAAAGTTGGAATAATTCCATTCACATTCATTCAGTTACTCCAGGTTTACATTGTTGTAGATGAGACACTGAAATAAGCCTAATCGCATTTTGGGCTGTATAAGTAGGGGCATTGCTAGCAGATCGAGGGATGTGATCATTCCCCTCTATTCA
>NW_027426711.1:0-8597 GCF_003597395.2 Chelonoidis abingdonii
CCGCCCGGAGGCCAATAACGTCGATTTCCGTCCACACGAACCCTAATCCGAGTTATCACTATCGAATTTAGCGCTACTCCTCTCGTTTGGGAGGAGTTCCGAAATCGATTTAAGGAGCCGTTAAAGTCGATATTAATGACGACGTCGTGTGAACGGACACAGCGTTAAATCGGTATATCGGCCATTAAACCGATTTAAAGTCGCAGTGTAGACCTGGCCAAAGACTATGTGCACTGCCCCACGGGGAACTCCAAAAAAGGCTGTGCATCGGGGTGCTTGGATGCACCCTGTATATCATACCAGCACCTCTGAAAAAAATCACAAGCTTTTAAAAAATAACAAATTTGGGGGTTCTTGATATTGACTTCTGTTTTCTGACCCCCTAAGGTTTACTTTGGTCTTATTTTCCAGCTTTTCTAGTTTTCACTGAAAGGGAAGATGCTCATGATTCCAGGAGCTGGGCCTTTAAGGAAAACATCAAATGTTGTCAGACTTGCAATAAAATCATGAGTTGGAGACATTAAGATGATTTATTATCATTATTCCTTTATTGCACATAAAATGTTAGATGCCAGACAGGCAAAACTGATAGGGTCGCAGACCTTCCCTTTACAAGCTAGAATTCTCAGAGATAACAAACAGCTGAGGAAAGGAAAGTGCCAGAAGCTGGCAACTGAGCTGAGTGAATTGAGCTCATGTATTGTTATTTCCACAATGTTTTAATTTTTTCCTTTGATGCAGCTCTTTTCTTCCTTGTCTTCTCCTGCCTCTGGACATCATGATCAAATATAACACCACAAACAGTTACTTGAAGACTCCCAGATTATTTTGGTGGTTTTTAATGTTTCGTCTCTTGACCAAGCATGAAGCCATGGAAATGGAATAACAAATTGTGAAAGGCAGCAAGGAAATTAGCTTGCAAAAACCTCATGAATGATATAATCACTAAATCTCTTTTGTATAATACGTAAGCTGCATATCTTCGTGCAGACTCTGGGTTTTCTCACCTCTGCTATAAACCCACATACCCATGCTCTGTCATTATCACACATGATACAAACATCCACACACTTCCTTAGGCCAAATAAACCTCATTATTATCACACACAAGACCCTAATACGACAATGTGACCTCTTTATTCCATTGAACACGCTACACAAAACTTTGACTTTTATCATGCAAATCAGTTTACAATATACACATGCCACTATACACACAGACAAACACCACCTACCCTACTGATCACATGCAAATTACCAGTGTATTTTATTCTATCATTGCAGCTGGTTGTACAATAAATAACTTTTAAAATTGACTCTCAAACATTTTCATGGCTAAAAATCCCAACTTGGATTTTGTGGCATGCTATTTTTACAAGTATTTGGTCTGGCACTGGGTATTCATGCAATTATTTGCAATAATGAAATGCTCCCCAATTTTAGCACTAATGATCATTCATCAAAAATTCCTATGCTGAATGTACATTTTCATAGAATTGTAGGACTGGAAGGGACCTCAAGAGGTCATCTAGTCCAATCCCCTGCACTCGTCACAGGATTAAGTATTATATAGACCATCACTGACAAGTGTTTGTCTAACCTGCTCTTAATCTCCAATGACGGAGATTCTACAACCTCCCCTAAGTAATTTATTCCAGTGCTTAACCACCCTGACAAGAAGTTTTCCCTAATGTCATAAGAACGACCATACTGGGTCAGATCAAAGGTCCATCAAGCCCAGTATCCTGTCTTCTGACAGTGGCCAATGCCAGGTGCTTCAGAGGGAATCAACAAAACAGGTAATCATCAAATGATCCATCCCATCGCCCATTCCCAGCTTCTGGCAAACAGAAGATAGGGACCCCATTCCTGCCCATACTAGCTAATAGNGGGTTGGGGCCCCTGGGTTAAGGGGCCTTGGAAATGGGATGTTCGGGCACCTGAGTTTAGGGGTACCTGGAAATGGTGTTTGGGGGCCCCTTTGGTTAGTGTCCTCTGGAAATGGGGCTTTCGGGGCTCTGGGTTTAGGGGCCCCTGGAAATGGGGTTTTGGGGCCCCTTAGATTAGGGGCCCCTGGCAATGGGATTTTGAGGCCCCTAGGGTTAGGGGCCCCTGGAAATGGGGTTTTGGGGCCCCTGATGTTATGGGTCCCTGGATATGGGGTTTTGGGGCCTCTAGGTTTAGGGGCCTGCCGTAAGTAGATAGGTAAGGTTTAATTTTCTTTTACCTGTAAGGGGTAGACAGGGGGGAATCAAGCACCTGACCAGAGGACCAATCAGAGAACTGGATTTTTTTTTAAAGTCTGTGAGGGAAAGGATCTCGGGGTCTTTTGTTTCTCCCAGCTATGGATTGAAACAGCTTTTCTGCTAACTCCAATCTTCTTTCTAATATGCTACTATCAAGTGTGAATACAAAGGAAATCAAGCAATAGGCTGTTATGTGCTTTGGTTTGTATTTACATGGGTGTAATTGCTGGAGTGGTTTAAAGGGGCTATTTTTTGAATCAGACTGTGTATTCCTAATTCTTTTAAGCAAGAGCCTGTAACTGACATCTCAATGCAGTGGGTTATATTTTTCTGTATTTTCTTTCTTTTTATATGAAGTTTCTTTTTAAAACCTGGTTGAATTTTTTGGTTTTTCTCTGGTTAAGCTACAGGAAAGTGGGGGTGAAAAATCTCTTTATGTTAGCTTTACTAGGGTTGAATGCATCGCCTTAGGGAGAGGTTAATGGGACTCTTTGTTTTGTATTCAAGGAGTTAAGTTCTGTATCGCCCAGGCTCACCCAGGGAGGGAAGCTGGGGATCAGATAACGAGGAGACAAAGGGGAGCAACTTTTTTTCCCGCTTGAGATAGGAGACCCAGGGGTTCTGGGTCTTGGGGGGTCCCCCAGGGACGATTTTGGGGGGCTTTAGTGTACCAGGCACTGAATTCTGGTTGGCGGCAGCGAGATCAGAGCGAAGCTGGTAGTGAGCGTGAGGGAGTTCATGTTAAGCCCCCAAATTTTGGATGCTAAGGTCCAGATNTTACCCCAAAATCTGTGTTATAGAATTATATTAAGCAGGTTCGACTCCTACCAGCATATATCCCTTGGGAAAGTTAGAAATCTGTGTGCCTCCTGCCTGTGTTGCACTAAAATAAAGGATAGAGAGAATATAATCTTAAACAGAAAGAAGATTTATTAAGGGATAGTTACAACTGGGGTGGAGAGGGAAGATTCATTAAAGGGATCACTACAAATACCCAAGAATAGATTCCAGCAAGGGGCATAAAGCCCAGACCCATAAACCGTCCCTTGGTTAAACTATTAAACTCCCAAAAAACAATTACTGTCTCTTTTTCACTGCAGATGGACGTTACTGGCAACTGATGGACCATCTCAGAGTCTCAGGAACATCAAAGAATCTGGCTCTCTACCGCCAAAGCAGGAGATCAATGTGTCTGGGCTAATGGCAAAGTCTTCACTGGATCCTTCAATGGAATACAGGAATCAGTTATCAGGTAAATATTAAAGTCCTTGGCAAGTGTTAGTGGCCAAAGTCTTGATCCAATAACTGCACAAAGAAACTGGATGTTACCGCCTCAACGGTGGACAGCCCTTGCATCATTGCTGACAGTTCCTTATATGCTCTCTGTGGTGCAAATTGCTAAGGCACGCTCTGGCAGACACTGCCCCCAACCGGTTCCAGCCAGCTCTCAGGCCCTCAAGTTTTGGCAGGAAACAGTTTTGGCAGGAAAATGCCATGAAGAAAGTATACCAAGATGTAGTTCAAACCTTTCCTACCACATGTGCCATCTTGAATTTTTAGACTCCATTTTGAATTGCAGCAACGTGTATTATAATACATAACAAGTATAACCATGCACCAATATCACCTTACACCCTCAATTAGAATAAGGTTTCAGGGTTGTCATGTGTCTGTGTATCACTAAGGCCTAGAATTGCTTTCTAGTCAGTGTGAAGCAATGAAAACAGCTACAGACATGGATGAGGACTTGTTTTGTTCAGAATATCACCAGGACGAATCATCGCTGGGTTTCATACTCTGTAACCATCCAGCAATGAGGGTCTCAACTATTTTGACTTTATGAATTACACTTGTGCCATGTAAAGCTACAATAAGGCTCTATGCCATGCCAAGAGTCCTAGACCATTTTGATATCAGAATCAACAAAGCATAACGAAGCAGTGTTCTCTTTTAAAATTGGGGTCCTCTTCTGCTGTTATAAAACCAGAAAAGATTAGGAAGATCACTTTTCTAATTCAAGGTCAGTTAGGGCTAAGGAATATTTCTTTTGGCAAACTCCTCTTGGAGACTCTTAGGCATTTTAAAACTAAATGAATCCTCCAAGTTTTTCAGTTTACTGCAATTATACCTATTAGGACAAGGAATTTTAACGGTGTTGTGTGCAACGTGGATTGGGTAGCCTTGGTTTCCAAAACACAAGAGGTGCTGCCCCTTGGGAAAATGAATAATGCTACCACTACTGGCAAAGAGTATAAAAACCACTACAGCCAAAATACATCACTAACCCGAGCAAAGAAATGATGCACCACAAAACAGTATAACAAAGGAGGCCTTTACTGGGAGTAGGAAAATAAGATCTAGGGAAAGAAAGGGTCAAGGTTAATTAATAAACATGAACAAATTTCCCAGTCCCTTCCCAGGCAGATGGTACACTTACACTGAGCTGGAGTCCAGAGATGAGTGCTGCAGGGCTATTGGCTTAAACAAAAAAAATACTCTTATAGTGTCTTTGCCCATGGAGGGGGGCAGGGTCCTCTCCTAGCTCTCTGCTCTGGAGATCTTGGCAACTGGTGCCAGCTGACATCTTTGCCACTCTGGATGCTGGTGTCTGCAGGATTAGAATTGCCTGACTCATGCATCAGATCTCAGAGTAGTTCGAAGTCTGGTTTTGTGGAGAGTGGTTGCTAATCAGACACTCTAAGCTGTTCCACTTCTACTCTCAACTCCCAGCTAAAAGCCCTAGTCAAAACTGAAACTGAAGCTTGTCTTTGTCTGAGTCAGGCTGTCCCCTCCCACTTAGTAGCTGAGCAGCTCTGACTAATCACTGGCCTAGAAAATTTCTAGTTCAGATCACCCCATGAGAAGCCTTCCTATTGATCTCAGCAGGAATTCCTACTCCATTCTCTACATAAGAAAGAATGGCTGTACTGGATCAGACCAATGGCCCATATAGCTCAATAGCCTGTCTTCCAGCAGCGGCCAGTGCCAGATGCTTCAGAGATAATGAACATGACAGGGCAGTTATCAGGTGATCTATCCCCTTTCATCTAGTCTGAGCTTCTGGCAGTCGAGGTTTAAAGACACCCAGAGCATGGGGTACATCCCTGGCCATATTGCCTAATAGTCATTGATGGACCTATCCTCCAGGAATGTATCTAACTGGTGCTTAAAAAAGAGAATTAGACCAAGGGTCAGCAACCTTTCACAGGTGTGTGCTGAGTTTTCATTTATTCACTCGAAGGTTGTGTGTAGCAATAATGCATTTTAACATTTTTAGATCTCTTCCCATAAGTCTATACTATATAACTAAACTATTGTTGCAGGTAAAGTAAAAAAAGGTTTTTAAAATGTTTAAGAAGCTTCATTTAAAATTAAATTAAAATGCAGAGCCCCCTGGACCGCTGGCCAGGACCCGGGCAGTGTGAGTGCCACTGAAAATCAGCTCATGTGCTGCCTTTGGCATACTGCCATAGGTTGCCTACCCCGAGTTAGCCTTCACCTCCCCTGCCAATGAGTTTCACAGGTTGACTGTGCATTGTGTGAAGAACTACTAGTTAATATTTGTTTTAAACTTGTTGCTTTTTAATTTTATTGCGTGACTCCTAGTTCTTGTGTTCCATGAAAAGGTAAACAAAACTTCCCTATTCACTTTCTACACACCTTTCATGATTTTATAGACCTCTACCATATCCACCCTCAGTCATCTCTTTTCCAAGATGAAAAGGTAGTCTTTTTAATCTTTCCTCACATGGAACCTGTTCCATACTCATCATTTTTGTGATCCTTCTCTGCATCTTTTCCAATTCTAATATGTTTCTTGCAATGAGGAGACCAGAACTGCATGAAGCATTTCAGATGGGCATACTGTGGATTTATATAGAGATTATTTGATATTTTCTGTCAAATTATTTATCTCTTTCCTAAGGTTTCAAAACATTGCTGGTTTTTTAGACTGTCACAGATTGAGCAGATGTTTTCGGAGAACTATCAAAAAGGACTCAAAGATCTTTCTTGAGTAGTAAAAGCTAATTTAGACCCCATCATTTTGTATGTATAGCTTGGTTTTTGTTTTCCAATGTGCATTACTTTGCATTTATCAACACTCAATTTCATCTGCCATTTTGTTGCCCAGTCACCCAGTTTAGGGACATCCCTTTGTAACTGTTCACCGTCAGCTTTGGACTTAACTATCTTGAGTAATTTTGCATTGTCTGCAGACTTGGCCATCTCACTGTTTAGCCCTCTTTCCAGCTCATCTATGAATACATTGAACAGCACTGGTCCCGGTACAGATCCTTGGGGGACTCCACTATTTATCTCTCTCCACTACCAGAACTGACCATTTATTCCTACTCTTTGTTTCTTATCTTTTAACCAGTTGCTGATCTATGAAAGAACCTTCCCACTTAGCCCATGACTGCCTACTTTGATAAACAGTGTTTAGCTAGGGACCTTGTCAAAGGCTTTCTGAAAATCCAAGTACACTACAGCAACTGAATTACCCTTGTCCATGTTTGTTGACACCCTCAAAGAATTCTGATAGATTGGTGAAGCATGATTTCCCTTTTAAAAAGCCATGTTAATTCTTCCCTAACATACTGTGTTCATCATTGTGTATCCAAAAATTCTGCTCTTTACTATAATTTCAGCCAATTTTCTTGGTACTGAAGTTAGGCTTACCAGCTTGTAATTGCCAGGATCACCTCTGAAACCTTAAAAATAAATAAATAAATAAATAAATCGGTGTTACATTAGCTATCCTCCAGTCATCTGGTACAGAGGTTGATTTAATTGATAGATTACAGACCACAGTTAGTAGTTCTGCAATTTCATATAAGTTACTTCAGAAGCCTTGGGTGAATGCCATCTGGGCCTGGTGGCTTATCTATCATTTTTTTCACAAAACCTCCTCTATTGACACCTCAGCCTGAAAGAGTTCCTCAGATTTGTCACCTAAAATGATTGGCTCAGGTATTAAAATCTCCCTTGCGTGCTCTGCAGTGAAGACCACCACAAAAATATCATTTAGCTTCTCTGTAATAGCCTTGCTTTCCTTGAGTGTTCCTTTAGCACCTCAGTTGGCCAGTGGTCCCACTGATTGATTGGCAAGCTTCCTGCTTCTGATGTACCTAAAAAGTTTGCTCCTTTTGTGTATTTGCCTAGTTTCTCTTCAATTCTTTGTTACTGATACTTTTACACTTGACTTGCAAACATTTATGCTCCTTTCTATTTTCCTCAGTAGGATTTGGCCTCTAATTTTTAAAAGATGTCTTTTTGTGTTTAACTGCCTCTTTTGCTCCATTGTTTAGCCATGGTGGCATGTTTGGTTCTCTTATTTTTATTTGGGGAATACATTTTGTTTGAGCTTCTACTATAGTGTTTTTAAAAAGTTTCCATGCAGATTGCAGGCATTTCAGTCTTGTGATTGTTCCTTTTAATTTCCGTTTAACTAGCCTCCTTATTTTTGCGTACTTCCCCTTTTTTAAGTTAAATGCTACTGCGGTGGGTTTCCTTGGAATTCCACCCCAACATTCAAGATGTTGAATTTAAAATACATTATGATAGTGTACAACTAGTTCAGCTGTATTCACCTCTTGGAACAGATGCTGTGTTATCACATAGGACTAAATCAAGAATTGCCTCGGTCTCTGTTAGTTCCAGGACTAGCTGCTCCAAGAAGAAGTGAATAGTGGTGTCTCGAAATGTTAACTCCTGAGGTGACATTTTTCCAACCAATATGGGGACAGTTGAAATCCACCATTATTACCCCATTATCCTCTCTAATCTCCCTGAACATTTCACGGTCACCATCACCATCCTGGTCAGGTGGGTAGTATATTCCTACTGCTACCTTATTATTAAAGCATGGAATTAATATCCACATAGATTATATGGTACTGTTTGATTAATTTAAGAATTTGGCTACCTTTGACTCTATGCTTTCTTTCAGATATAGGGCTACTCCTCCACCAGTGCAACCTACTCTGTCATTCCTATATGATTTGTACTTGGTATTATTGTGCCCCTTTGATTATCTTTGTTCCACCAAGTTTCTCTGATGTCTGTTATATCAATAGCCTCATTTAATACTAACCCCTAAGTTCACCCATCTTAGTATCTAGACTCCTTGCATTTGTATACAAGCTGTCATAAGTAGATAGGTAAGGGTTAATTTTCTTTTACCTGTAAGGGGTGGACAGGGGGGAATCAAGCACCTGACCAGAGGACCAATCAGAGAACTGGATTTTTTTTAAAGTCTGGGAGGGAAAGGAACTCGGGGTCTTTTGTTTCTCCCGGCTATGGATTGAAACAGCTTTTCTGCTAACTCCAATCTTCTTTCTAATATTCTAC
>NW_027426712.1:0-1887 GCF_003597395.2 Chelonoidis abingdonii
GACGAAGTGGGTATTCACCCACGAAAGCTCATGCTCCAAAACGTCTGTTAGTCTATAAGGTGCCACAGGACTCTTTGCCATTAATACAATAGAGTAACCACTCACAAAGCAAATGAACCATTCATTTAAAATTATTTAAATAGGTACATACAAGGACATTTACTATAACATATTATTACAATGTGGCAAGAGATGTTGGGATCCTGACTCACTTAGGTCCCTTAGAAAATCCCAACACAGAATAACTCTTGCTAGTTTCATGTATCTATTGGATTTATTCTAAACATAAACTCCATTGTTTATGCTTTATGTCTTATTGCTCCCAGGGTATACAGCATACACGTGACTAACAGCTGCTCACCTTGCTTTGATTTCCTGTTCAAAGTTATTCCCAGTGCGAGAGTCCTTTCATGACAGAACATAAGGAAAATCTGTTGTGCATTGGTTAGAAACTAACAATAAAGGATGGAAAGCTCATTGAGAGACACATTTACGTTACGTTCAAGTAACATTGAAAATACGAGACTAATATTTTTTAAAAGTCTGTGCACATGCCCTGCGGTTTCTGCTTTCACTATGGTTTAGATTATGCCTTTAGGCACAGCCCTGAACAAAGGATGGTGTGTAAACTGTACCACCCCATTAGCTGGCCCTAGAGACTTCCTTCTGAGTCACAAATTCCTCCTTACTTTCCCCTTGCTCCAGGTGCTGGGGTAGTTATTTGTTATCCAGCAGTAAGCCACAATACCCATGCACCCGCTCAGATGTGCTGGCCAGTGAGTAGAAATGGGGTGTGGAACAAGGGTTCCACCATTACCCACCCCTCCATAACCACCTATGCCAGGAAGAGAGTATATGCAGCACCTGCTTATTTCTGTGTGTCCAGGCCCAAGGTCT
This sequence comes from Chelonoidis abingdonii, assembly GCF_003597395.2. Lineage (NCBI taxonomy): Eukaryota > Metazoa > Chordata > Testudines > Testudinidae > Chelonoidis > Chelonoidis abingdonii. The sequence continues at coordinate 898 of NW_027426712.1, forward strand.
GGGTAGCTTATTAAGGGTGTGTAAAGGGGATTCTTGCTGTGCAGACGTCATCCAAATGACAGTTTAGTCTCGATTAGGAGAGTTCATTTCTTATTACCTTAGCAGCTTTATCTTTTAAAAAAAAAAAAAAAAAAACTCTGCTCACCTCGGACAAATAAGAAAGTTGTTTTTATTTTAAAGGGGGAGATCAATCAAGGGGTAGCTGTTAGTCTGTACCCACAAAAGCTTATGCCCAAATAAATGTTAATCTTTAAGGTGCCACCAGACTCCTTGTTGTTTTTGGAGAAAAACATATTTGTTCATGTTTTAAATTTAACTTTTCAGATATCTTAATGCCCATAAATATACTGTTGTAAGAACAGAATTGCTTTTCTTGAATGTCTTTCATCTTCTGTATGATACTGAAATTCCTAGAAAAATGAACTGGACGCTACTGGAACTGTACAGGTAAACACAACAGCTGTTATATACTCAGGAGCTTTCTCAACTTCTTGGATATCCTTCCCATTCTTACTAGGAAAGGTCAGCATAATAGTCAGAGATACCCTGCATGTGAAATTTGAGTATGCCTTTGTGACATCTTAGCTACCTAAATGCACTTGCTTTCTCTACTGGGGCAGCAGATCTATTGCATCCTAAGAATTGTTATAAGTAGGTATGCTCTCTCTGCCCTATTATTGTGCTACAATATGCCTTTCACTACAAATGATTTTTTGCATAATGCTCCTGAGACTGGTTTTGAATTGAATGTGGGATCTATCAACACCCACTCACTTCACTACCCAGAATGTGCTAACGAGTTGCCAGAAAATATCAGTCTTACTTTTATCCCCTACAAAACTTGTGATATTCAATGGCTTTGCACTGCACTCACCCCTGGAGCCAACAGCAGGTAATTTTTCAATCATTCTTAACATGATGAGTCTGTTGAATACAATACAAGTCAGTCACAATCAAGTGCTGTATATTATAGGACTTACAAATCAGGGC
>NW_027426713.1:0-1866 GCF_003597395.2 Chelonoidis abingdonii
GTTTTGATTAATCCACCTCTGTGTTATGGGCTCAGCACACGGATGCTGTGTCCCTCTGCTGGCTTTTCTTCAGCAGCACCTAGCGGCCCTGGCTCCAGGCTAGCGCCTTGCGAGCTCTGGCACTGGCAGGAAGCGCTGCAGGGTGCTGGGCAGCGGCCCTGGCAAAGCAGCTGTTGGTAGGTGTCTCTGTGGTATCATGGATCAGTGAGTTCAGCTGTTAATGGAAAGGAGGGGGGTTTATGCTCCCCCAAGGATGCTGCTGAAGGGTCCTTATGGGCTGCTCAAGGTCTGCTGGGAGCTGTGATGTTCCCCTTTTGCCGCCTCAAAGGCTCCCTCTTGGACACAGTGGTTTCACCTGCCGGCTGGAAGAGTGTGGGGGCCACACTGCAAAAGCCCATTTCCCGGCAGTCGTGTTGGAGGCTCGGGTTTAATCCTCAAAGCCGAGCGCAAAACCTTCAGCCGGGAACGTTTCGCTCCCTTCCCGCCTCCACCCAAGTGGCAAGGTAGAAACGGACGAGACATGCCGGCTCGAAGACGCCTCCCTCCCACTTCCCTGTACGCTGTGCAAAGCCCTTGGCCTGCCTCATGCCTTGTCAGGAAAGCGCGGCCATGCTGCCCAAGCCTGAGTCACATCCGCAGCCTGGCCCACCCCGGCTGATGGCGCGCAGAACCATACGAGTCAATGGCAGGTCGAGTCGGGAGCCTCAGCTCTTTCCCCTGACAACCACACACACTGCGCTGCCTAGCATCCCGAGAGCCTCCCTCGTGTTCTCCCGCAGCAGCCGCCTGCCAGTGTGGGTGGGAAAAGGGGACCAGGAAGCACTGTGGCCTCATTCCAGGACACACCCAGGCCTGCCTCTTGCTTCCACTGCAAACTCTGCAGGTTCAAATCAAGTCTCTGGAGTCCATCCACACCGAAGCTGAGTCATTCAGTCCTTTGTATAAAGCTTCAGTTTGTAGCAAAGTCCCTCCAGAGGTATGAAGCAGGATTGAAGACAAGTTGGAGACGAGGCATCAGCCTTTTATAGTCTCTTGCATCTGGTCTTTGCTTTCTTTGTCCCAAGGACACTTTATCCAATATGTAACATAGAAAAACCTTAGAGTTCTGTCCATAGACAGATCCCTGCATACCTTGCTGAGTCACAAGGCGTATCTGCCTTCTCTCAGTGTGTTGATTGTATAGCTGATGGTCCTTAATGGGACATCAAGCAAGCTAGGCAGAACTGACACCAACTTCTCTGGGGTGTTCCCTGGAAGCATAGCACAAGATTGAAACACTGACAGTATAGAGCCAGTATTCATAACTTCAACTACAAGAATGATACACATCTAGAGATAGCATCATTATAATCAGCCAATCAGAACCACTCCCTAGACCCCTTACATGACAACCTTTCTACAATATTGGCTGCAAATATAGAACAGTGGTCACAACAGTGATCTATACAGTTACAGATTATGTCAATAAAGTCACAGGAAGTGACACGGCATCAGTGGACTGATGTTGGAATAGCCTCCAGTTTTGATGTCCTCCTTTCAAAAAGATGTTGTGAAATTGGAGCTAGGGAAGCAAAGAGCCACCAAATGTTCTGAGGGCAGGAGAAAAATGCCTTCTAGTGAGCTACTGAAAGAGCTCAACCTGTTTAGCTTATCAAAAGAAGATTGAAAGGTGACTTCACTGAAGTGTTGAAGGGCCTTAATGGAGAGAAAAGACTGGCTATTAAAGGGCCCTTTAATCAAGAAGAGAAAGGCATAACAAGACCCAATGGCTGGAAGGTGAAAAGAGACAAATTCCTATTACAACTAAGGCACAAATATTCAACAGTGAGGATGATTCACCACAGGAACAAGCTACCAAGGAAAGTG
>NW_027426714.1:0-2035 GCF_003597395.2 Chelonoidis abingdonii
GGGGGGGGTCCGAGGGCTGGGATAGCAGGGGTCTGTGGGTTGGGATTGAGGGGCACTGGCAGAGCTGTGTGGGGCCCAGGGCTGGGCTAGCAGGGGCTGCAGGCAGGGATTGAGGGGCACCAGCCGAACCAGTGTCAGACTGCAGTCTCCAGCTGGCAGCCCGGGATGGTGCCACGTACTCTGGATGGGTTCCTGTTCTGGCTGACGGTGCCCTGATGCCTCTGCTCCGAGGGGTGGGCTGGGCTCCGTGTGCTGTGCCAGCTCCGTGGGGTGTTGTGCTGAGCTCTGCCCTCTCTGTCTGCCCCACAGTCGGAGATGCTGCTCCAGCACCAATCCAATCCGTGCATCGTGGACAATTGCGGGAAGACGCCCCTGGACTTGGCGTGTGAGTTTGGCCGGGTCGGGGTAAGTCCGTCCAGCCGCCTGAGCCCCCTTTCGACAATGCAGTCGGCAGCACCAGTGGAACCTGCTGCAGGCCTCAGCTGGCCTGGCAACCCTCTCCCTGGGCATGGCTGGGGCTACATGTGCATGGGGAGCTTTGCCCTGCCCCTGCCCAGGATCCCACTCCACTCCCGGGATCTTGCTCTCACTTCCAGCGAGGGAAATCTGGCTTCACTCCCCACTGCCCTGGTCACACTGGGGAGATGGAGGGCAGGATCCGCTCTCTCTTCTGCTCCACATTGACTGAGACTGGGAAAATACTCCCTTGTATTCCTGCACCCAGCATGTAGCGCCCAGGGCGAGGGGCACAGGGAGCCGGGGGCTGGGACACCCCCAGAGCCCAGCCTGCCATTTGGAGCGGAGAGCGGGGGGAGGTGAGTTGCTCCCGAAGGCAGGGTGGAGCTCAGGGCATCCCAGACCAGTACCCGGGAGCCGCAGGACAGGCAGGCTTCAGGCTGCAGGTCTGCTCCCCTGGCAGGGGCAGCGTTCAGTTGGGGGTGGTGGGCCAGGCCGCCTGGGAAACGGCCCCAGGGGCTCAGAAGAAACGGGGGGTAGTTTGATGCTTTACAAACCTTCCTGCCTGGGCTCTCCTGGCCAGGGCAGAATGTTCTCCGCTCCACTGAAAAACGCCAGCCTGTCTGTGTTCAGCAGCCCAGGCCCTGGGCCACAACTTAAATGGCTGCCCTGTCCTGTGATCCAGAGTGTGCCCTGCCCAGGGATCTGGTTCAAGGCGTCTCCGTACTCCCAAGGGTCTGTGGATGGGTCTGGTGCCGGAGTGGGTGGCCCAGCGCATGCTGTCTGCACAGTGTAGCTGGACCGTGTCCCGCCCTCACTCGGGCTGGGATCTGCGTCTCCACTGGAGCTGAGCTGTCTCTCCAGCCGTGTCCCTTCCGCCTCTGGTGCCCCAGGTAGTCCAGCTGCTCCTGAGCAGCAACATGTGCACGGCCCTGCTGGAGCCCAAGCCAGGAGACGCCACCGACCCCAACGGCACCAGCCCCCTGCACCTGGCAGCCAAGAACGGGCACATCGACATCATCAGGTGAGCGCCAGCCCCGTCCGGGGGAGGGCTCCTGCTGCCGCAGTGGAGGACAACGGGGGGAGGGTTTGCTGGAGAGAGACGCCCCCTTGGCAGCTAGTGACTCCAGTCTCCGGCCCCGGCTAGTCCCTGGTCTGATGGGGCTGATGGTGTTTGGTTGTGGTGCCCCGGGCTCCCTGTCCTGGTGTGCATTGCCCCCTCCTGTCCCTTTGGCACCCCTCCTCTGGCAGATTTCAGGCATCGGGCGTGTGCACAGGCGAATGGCGTACGAGCCACCCACCCTGGCAGGCAGCGGCGGGTGAGAGTTCTGGGGGGCTGCGTGCATGGATGATGCTCACTTTGCCTTGGCAGCAGTGGCTGGAGACAAGGTCCATGACTGTGGGGCCCCCAAGCTGGGCTGTTATGGGCAGCCTGGCACCCGCTCCCGGTGCAGTCAGAGGCTGAGTTCACGTGTGTCCCCTCTCGGGGCGCTGGGCCCTCCCCTAGAGACACCCAGCCCAGGGCACTGGGCTCAGGGTGAGGGGCTGAGCTCCCCTGCTGTCTCCCAGGGACACCCGG
>NW_027426715.1:0-1389 GCF_003597395.2 Chelonoidis abingdonii
GAGAAGTGGGGGAGTCTGATAGGGGGGTGAGGGCCAGGCAACACCTGGCTGTTTGGGGAGGCACAACAGGGAATGCCAAATGCCCTCAATTCTGCTCACAAGCAGGTCTAGGCCACGGGTCTCTGGGAGACCCCTTCCTTATTATATAGGATTCTTCACTACTCTACTCCTTTCCACCTTTTCCCCTCTCATTCAAGGTACTTCAAAAAATATGAGTGGAAGAAGCCCCAGTCATCCTCATAGCCACAACAAATTTGGAATCCTTACCTCCACCCGGACCGGTTTTAGGCTGATTCCCCTGAATTAGACCCCATGCCTAAGAGGGCACCGCACCTTAGAGGGCTCTGCACCTTAGGCGCCTTTTAAAATTTTTTAAATTTTTTTTACTCACCTGGCGGCAGTCTGGGTCTTCGGCAGCACTTTGGCGGAGGGCGGGGGCCTTCACTCACTCCAGGTCTCTGGCAGCATTTTGGCAGTGGAGGGTCCGCGGAAGAGCTGGAGCGAGGGAAGGATCCCTCACCACTGAAGTGCCACCAAAGACCTGGACCGCCACCGGGTATTTGAATTGGGCCCTGCAGTTCCTAAAGCCGGACCTGCCTCCTACGCATGACAGTATGTTCTCCGATCATCCTGCAATTGATTTCACGCCTCCTCTTGCAGAATGTGGGCTGAATCCTCAATCCCAATCTACATCTCCTTCATCTGAAGGCATGGCTCCTTCATGATTTCGGGATTCAGAGTTGACCTGTTCAGAGGCAATAAACAAGGTTCTCTTAAATAGCAGACATGACACAACTGAGTGAGGTATGATTTCCCTTTTAAAAAAGCTGTGTTAACTCTTACTCTGTTCTTTACTATAATTTCAGCCAATTTTCCTGGTACTGAATTTATGTTTAACAGCCTGTAATTGCCCGGGTTGCCTCTGGAGCCTTTTTTTAAAAAGAATGAAATTACATTCGCTATCCTCCAGTCATCTGGTACAGAAGCTGCAATGGGTTATATACCACAGTTTGTAGTTCTGCAGTTTCATATTTGAGTTCCTTCAGAATTCTTGGCTGAATACCATCTGCCCTGGTGACTTATTACTGTTCAATTTGTCAGTCCGCTCCAAAACCTCTAGTGATACTTCAGTCTAGGACAGTTCCTCAGATTTGTCACCTAAAAAGCATGTCTCAGGTGCGGGAATCTCTCTCTCATCATATGCAGTGAAGAGCAATGCAAAGAATTCATTTAGCTTCTCCGCAACAGCCTTGTCTTCCTTGAGTGTACCTTTAGAACAGGGCTGGGCAAACTTTTTGGCCTGAGGGCCACATCGAGTTTTGGAAGTTGTATGGAGGACCAGTTAGGGGAGGCTGGGCCTCCCAAAACAGCCAGGAGTGCCCCGGCCCC
>NW_027426716.1:0-1039 GCF_003597395.2 Chelonoidis abingdonii
CACCCTGCCCCCTCCCCGAGTGCACCCCACCCTCCTTTGAGACTCTGAGCAGTGGGTTTGGCAGATGGCTAAGCACAGCATAGGCATCGACACTGAGGGGTACTCCAGCACACCGAGGAAAAAAAATGATGGGTGCTGAGCATCCACTGACAACCCCCTTACAAGACCTCACCTTCCCTCTCAGGGCCTTTTGCCTGCCGCGGAATAGCTGATCTGCGGCAGGCAAGAGGCCCTGGGAGGGAAAGTGAGGTCCTGTAAGGAGGCTGTCAGTGGATGCTCAGCACCCACCATTTTTTTTTCCTCGGTGTGCTGGAGTACCCCTCAGTGTCAACGCCTATGCCATGCTTAGCCATCTGCCAAACCCAATGCCCAGAGTTTCAAATCCCACGAGATCCCCTGATATTTGTTTTCAGTAACCAAATACTGCGCTGACTCAAAGAGAAAAAGTATATTTTTGACATCCTTCTCATGTTTATGGAGGACAATGTTTTATAAGGTGTATGCAAGTCCAATTTGTAATATGTTTGAGTGGCTATGCCCATCTCTGTCCTGCCTCCAAGTATTATAAGTCTCCATAGAAATACCAGTTGAGGTGAGCCTATACATATATAAAGTAATATAAAGGCCTCAAGCAAAACTTCTCTGCGCTTGAAAAGGAGTATAATTTAACATACAGCATCCCTACATATTTCAGGTGAGAATTTTTAAGATAACATTTCAACTAGTTTTGAAAACAGTAAATTCATGCCTAAGGATATTGAATACTATTTTCCAAGGGTAAAATTTTCAAAAGCACTCAAGTGAATTAGGAGTCTACATCCCATTTTCAAAAATAACTTTGGCACTTAAAGCCAGATTTTTAAAGGTAATTAGCACCTGCAACTCCCACTGAAAAATCTAGCCCTTAGTCTAATAGAAAATCAGTGGGATTTACACATATAAGTGCCTAACTCACTTTTGAAAATAGGACTGAGATGTTGGGTATAATTTTCAAAAGTATCTATTTGTTTTGGGAAGCAACATTGTTTCAATGATTAAA
>NW_027426717.1:0-2670 GCF_003597395.2 Chelonoidis abingdonii
GTGCTAGTATCTCATTTTCTGAACTCTAAGGTTCAGATCTGAGAGGGAATGCTATGACACGGTTGCTTTAATTAAACCTGTTAGGCACCCAGACAACAACTCAAACAACAAAAATATGACTACTAGGATATTCCAAGTATGGAGGAGACAGACACACAGAAGTTCTCTTCTAATATACCCCAGAAGCCCATCTACGTTGTTGTATATTAAACTACACAGCAAGCCCATGGTCCCTGTTTAACAAAAAGAAAATTGAACTATTGAATCACAGAAACGTAAGGGTGGAAGAGACCTTGAGATGCCATCTAACCCACCACATGTGCTGAAGCAGGAACAATAAATCTACATCATCCCTGTTAACCTGTCCCTAAAAAGCTCCAGTCGACAGGGATTCCACAGTCTCACTTGGAAGCCTGTTCCAGAGCTTAACTACTCTTGGTTACAAAGCCCCCCGCCCCTCCAACATCTAACCTAAAGCTTCCTTGTTGCAGATCAGGCCAATTACTTCTTGTCCTACAAATCCTGGCACAAAGGGAAAGGGATCTGCAATTAAAGTGCAAAAGGAGCCATAAATCTGGGCCTGACTTTGCCCAAAGAAATCAGAAGCAACTCAGAGGTCATTGTCCCCTTGCCCCTATTTCAAACTCAGGGGGATCAATGAAGTACCTTCTATTTCAGATCCGCAAAGGATGTTCTGCCAGTGGCACCTGAGTCATTGCCAAAGGCTATTCTCTGGGGACAGAAAGTGCACAAAAGTGATCTTCTATTCGGGTAAGCAAGATTTTTACACCTCAACAGAAATACAGTGCAACGTAACAGCAAAGAGAGACTGCCCACACAACTAAATGGCACTTTCCCAGCCTTCCATAATAATAGACTTGCCAACTTATTTAGATTAGAATAAATTTACTTACATCAGTGGCTGTCGACCTTTCCAGACCACTGTATCCAAATCCATCCATTTCAGGAATCTGATTTGTCCTGTGTACCCCAAGTTTCACCTCATTTAAAAACTATTTGCTTATAAAATCTAACAAAATACAAGCATCTCAGCACACTTACTCAAAAATTGCTTCCGCTCTCGTTTTCCTTCGTAAAAATAAATAAATCAGAGTAAAAATATTGCATTTACATTTCAGTGTATAGAGCAGTATAAACAAGTCATCGTATGTGTGAAATTTTAGTTAGAACTAACTTCACTAGAGCTTTTTTGGAGCCGGTTCTAAAACTAGGCCAACATCTCCTGTAAGACCTCTCTGTACCCACAGGGGTACACAACCCTGGCTGAGAAGCACTGATTTACATCGCTCCTTCATGGTCCAGTTCTGTGTGGTGTGGAGCATCCTCTGGAAGATGCTAAGCATCCTCAACTGCCTTTGAAACCAATGGGCAGGAAAGGTGTTAGACTCTTCGACTGTAAGCTCTTTGGGGGCAGGGACTGTCTGTTATGCATTGGCACAGCACCACACACAATGAGACCCCAGCCTCTAGGCATGGTTGAATTAAATAATAATTCAGGCTCCATATGTCTCCATCCACCACTTCTCTAAATGCCCAAGGGTCGGGGGGGGGAGGGAGAGAAAAATATGGGTTTTGCAGCATGACGATTCCAGATTAACCAGCCCTGGTTCTGTCTGCATGGGAAGTCAGTTCAGAAGGCCAGGGTCTTTCAGAGAGAATCTCTTACAAGCAGTCCCTTCCTATTTAAATAAAAGAGAGGAAAACTCATCCAATTGCAGGAGTGTCACACAGGAAGAAAGGCAGTCTCATTTCAAACAAGCAGTTACCACAACAGGGACTTGATCCTGACTGAGGGATCTAAGCACTACTGCAACAGAAATGTGAATTCATCACCATGGTGAATTACTAGCACTGGCTACTGGTTTGCCATCAAAATGCTAAACATGAAAAATCTCCCCTCATGGTCAAAAGCCTCTGGGGATTTTTCAGGCCAGGCTCTGGATCAGTCACTCTAAGGGGGACACTTAAACACACTTTTTTTTTATATACATACACACATTTTTAAAGAAACATTTAAATATTGAGTGACTGAAACCTTACAATACTCTTAAAAATAGCTCCCACCTTTCCAGTGATGCTGACTTTGTTTTCTAACACACATCTTAAATAATGTAGATCCCTAACTTCCACAGAACCATTGTCTAAAAATAACCCATAGAGCAAACTGAAAAAAAGCAGAGATGTATTACAATCATTTATAACTTGAGCAAAGAACAAGTGACAGCCTCAGCACACTTTGAAATATAAGTTACAGCTGTAGCAATATGCCTCTTACTCTAGTAAGAGAGCTGTGTGCTTGGTTCTCTTTTCACCTAACCTGTTTTTATATCTGTTTATCTCCTTAAACGTCAGTGGATTTACTCCTGATATACACTGGAGTAAGAAGGGAGAATCAGACACTGCAACCTTTTAAAAATTAATTCCTCTCTTGCCTACTGTGGACACAGGTGACTAGGAAAATTTATGTCAGTCTAACATTTTCAATTTTGGATTTTCAATATGTATCTTGACATTCAGCACCCTAATTCCATGTGCCTAGCTTACATGCTGAAGCAGCAAATTAGGCTCCCAATCCTGCAAACAGATGCATATTGTGACAAAGTCGTGTCCCCACGCCCACCCCACCCAGTGGGTCCTGCGCTTACTGGC
>NW_027426718.1:0-1014 GCF_003597395.2 Chelonoidis abingdonii
CCCAGAGGTAATGAACAGAACAGGGAATCACCAAGTGATCTAGCCAGTCACCCATCACCTTTTTAATGTACTATATTATTACTGGCTTATAGAAATAAACTTGACTGGCACTGGTTATCTGGGGTCTTGAATATATTTGATAAAGAAACAAAGTGGGTGAAGGAGTTTACTATACTATTCATCAACACTAAGTAAAATAGTATGGTTTGCAATGTAATTAAAGAGAGAATGGTATCTGTTAGACTGGGTTTGTGCACGTCATCAGATCCATACTTCCCCACCAATCAACTTCACATCACCAGCCAGCCCCCTACTGGATAAGTTGTCACTCTGTTAGGAGATGCAAAATCATTCTTTATCTCCCTATGCTTCATACACTCCAGCATCTTGTATCTTATAATCATGAGCCAGATCCAAAGTCCTTTGTCATTAAGGAAAAGACTCTCAGTTCTTGACTACAAGGGGGATCGTTTCAGGCCCCAGACGGGCAAGGGTATCAGTTATTTTCTTCATATCTGCTATGGGTAGAATCTCTCCCCTGCCCACTCTCACAATACACAATCATAGACTACATTCGTGTTTTACTATACAGATACACATTCCCTGTCATCCATTCCCAGCTTTTGGCAAACAGAGGCTACGGACGCCATCCCTGCCTAGCCTGGTTAACAGCCTAAATGGACCTGTCTTCTGTGCATTTATCTAGTGTATTGATTAGTTGAGTGTGTATTTTATTTTTTCACAATGTGAGTTTTATTGCTTTTAAAATTTTTGAAACAAAATAGTCCCTCTTCTTTCTTTCTCTCTGCGTGCACACTTTTCTGGATTTCCTTTTTTCTTTCAATGTACCATTGCCACACTCACTATAGACATAGATTATGTAAGCGGGGGAATGGTCTTGTTATTGTGGGGAACTTTTCTGGCTTCTGCACTACCCCGGTGAAGTGGGCTAGCGAAAGGATCTGAGTCCTCGCTCCCACTTCCTTTACCCAGAGGCCTCCCTGCCCTTGAGGA
>NW_027426719.1:0-1465 GCF_003597395.2 Chelonoidis abingdonii
TGCTCCAAAACGTCTGTTAGTCTATAAGGTGCCACAGGATTCTCTGCTGCTTTTATCATCAGGAGGATTCGCTCACACCCAGATGAAGAAAGTATTTTTGAGTGGCTGATCAAAAACGTTTAGTTCTCGTGAGCTAGACAAATAATAATAAATGATCCTGCCTGAAATTCTTAAATGTTGAGTATTCCAAAGCAAAAGCTCAGCTGAAGTTCAGCCTTATGTGTGTGAGAGCAATTTAGTGCCCCAAAATCATAGTTTTGCCTATTAAGAAAAGATACATGTTGAAATCAGGGATGGTTTGTGCCTCAAAGGCTGAACATCAGTAATGTACCACAAGAACAGTATTTTTTGCCAGATCACTGGCTTTCTGCCCTCAAGTTTCTTTAATACCAGTATTCTTAACTCTTCTTCCTCGACTCACTGTATTTCTAGGGTAGATTTGCTGGTTTTCATCTTATCTCCTATGGCCAACTTGTCCTCGTCCTTCCCTCCACTAACACAAGTCGACACCATTCTATTTTGTTGTGAGCACTTTCTTTCCATTTCTGACCAAAGAGTTTTGTCATGGGATTGTCCCAGTGTGTTTTCAATCTTCCCAACAGTCTCTTGTGGTCTCTGGGGATCCAGTCACTGATGCGGGTTGTCCACCTATTGTCTTGCTTGCAGACTACATGACCCGCCCTTCTTCCCTTTGTGTTGTACATCACCTGCACTACACCGGTCACCTCTGTACGCTTTCTGATCTCCTCATTCAGTATATGATCATGGAGTGATATCTTACATATTCACCGTTCCATTGCTCTGTGAATGACAGCGAATTTTTCTTCCTCCATTTTCATCATTGACCAGCTCTCTTCTCTGTATATCTTTGCTGGCAGAACAGTGGAGTTAAACAGTTCTTTCCTTTTCTTCATGGGCAGTTCATCATCCATTAGAGATGTCTTTAGTTTGTTGAAACTTGCCCAACCTGCTTTTTGCCACCTACTGCACTCTTCTTAGAATGAGTTATCTCTGATCAGCTGATGATCCAAGTAAATATATTTGTTGACCGCCTCAATTTCTTTCCCATTTATAGTGATGATTCCTTCTGCACAATGCTCATTCTGCATTTGCTGGTTTTACCCTCTGAAAATGCAAATGTGATTTCATCATCAGCACTTGGTTCCTTTTATATAGTCCCTTTCATGATTCAACAGGTGAAAAATTACCTGAAGAACTGCATGATGAATGACCAGTTAAGGGACTTGACTGTCATGGCTACTGAAAAATAGTTGTCCAAGTCTTTTGCTCTGAAGGGAGTTGTCAACAGATTTGCTGCTGTTCACAATAAAAGGCACATTCAGATTCAATAAAGTAAATAGATTGTAACCAATATTATTTATCCCCATTCTATAAAGTATGTGCTGTAAAATCCTTGCTCCCCCAATAATGGTGCTCACCACTCCTTCACTCCCTCCCCCCCCCC
>NW_027426720.1:0-1417 GCF_003597395.2 Chelonoidis abingdonii
GCCTCCTTCACCCCAAACCCCTCATCTCCAGCCAGAGCCCTCCCCACCCCCCTGCCCCTAGTACGTGGGAGTCCCAGGCTCTCCCCACCCCCAGTGCTGTGCTGTGGGGGGATGTGGGGGTCTCAGGCTCGCTCTCCCCCCCCCAGTGCTGTGCTGTGGGGGTCCCAGGCGCTCTCTCCTCCCCCCCCCCCAGTGCTGTGGGGCGATGTGGGGGTCCTAGGCTTGCTCTCTCTCACCCCTAGTGCTGTGCTGTGCCGGCGGGTTCCTGCTGGGGCTGATGTTTGTGCAGCGCTCGGGCAGCTACTTCGTCTCCATGTTCGATGACTATTCGGCCACCCTGCCCCTGGTGGCCGTCGTGGCCTGTGAGGCCGTGTCCGTGGCCTGGGTCTATGGGGCGGACAGGTATCTGGCCCCCTTCCCCCCCGGGGGTCTTTTCCCTCCCCTGCCCCCCCATCCCCCTCGGAGTACCTCCCCCAGGGCCTGGACCTGCCCCACAGCTCCCCCCCAGGGGTCCTTTCCCTCCCTGCCTGGCCCCCTGCCCCTCTCTCTTAGGGTCCCTCCCCTCCCCCCTGGGGCCTAGCTCTAAGGGGTGCGCAGGTGCCCCCCCCAAGGCCTTGCCTCCCATTCCCCTGGACCTCCGGTCCCCAGTGGGCCAACCCCTGAACTCCTCCACCCCCCAGGCCTCTGCCCTCCCCCCTGTGGCCTGGCTCCATGGGGCAGGGGCTGGGGAGCCCCAGGCTCCCCCCACCCCCACGGCTGACCCCTTCCTCCTGCAGGTTCCTGGCAGAGGTGGAGACCATGCTGGGCTGGCGGCCCTGGCGGATGGGCTGGCGGCCCTGGAGGCTCTATGGCTACATGTGGCGTTACGGCAGCCTCCTGGCCATGCTGGGACTGCTGCTGGCCAGCCTGGGGCAGATCTGCCGCAGCCCCCCCACCTACCAGGCCTGGGACCAGGTGCAGGTGAGACCCCCCCGTGGGTGTGGAGCCGGGGCAGAGGGTCCATGGGCAGGGCAGGGCGGGGAGCCAGGACACCGGGGCAGATGGGCCAGTGAGTTGGGGCTGGCTGGGAAGCCAGGGCAGAGGGGCCTGCGGGTCGGGGCTGGGCGGAGAGCCAGATCGGAGGGGCCTGCGAGGCTGCACAGGGAGCCGAGGCGGAAGGACCCATGGGTTGAGGCTGGGCTGGGAGCCGGGGCAGAGGGGCCTGCGGGTTGGGTCCAGGTGGGGACCTGGGATGCTGGGGTGGCGGGGCCCATGGGTCGGGGCTGGGTGGAGAGCCGGATTGGAGGGGCCTGCAGGCATGCGTGGGGAGCCGGGACGGAGGGACTGCGGGTCGGGTATGGGTGGAGAGCCGGGACCCTGGGGTAGATGGGACCCGTGGGTCGGGGCTGGCTGGGGACCCTGGAGGAGAGGGGCCCGG
>NW_027426721.1:0-2261 GCF_003597395.2 Chelonoidis abingdonii
GCACCAGCCCTGTATATCCAGGGATCTCAGTGTAGATCTAGAGTCCTTCAGAGTACAAAACAATTCATCTGTGCAGAAGCTAAAACACATCTGGTCCTTCAAAGAAGAGATCTTTTACAATGGTTTGTATTTCTCTGGGAGTCGAAGGTCTGCAGCCAAGCTGTCTTCTTCCTGGTGATGGCTGTATCAGAGCTACCCAGGACTTCCTGGAATGAAGTATTGGCTATTAGTTCTCCCTTCAAAATAATGAATCTCCGGTCAGCCCTCGCTTCCTTGTGGGAGTCTGTCAATAAATGGTGATACTCTGCCCCAGTGTACCAGTATAGAGGAGTGCTGGTTTTGTGAGGCATCTTTGCCAGTGCTAGGCTTCAGCATCAGAATAGACTTCAAAGTCAGGTAAGACAAACAAATCAACACTACTAGGCTGCACAGGGGGATCAGACCTCTAAGCTCATGGTTTAAATAAGACAGTAAGCCCATGATTCTTAACTTCTTTGCTCTTTATCATTCTGGGTAAGAAGATCCCTGGGAGTCATCCTTGAAGAGGAGCTCAGATCTGTCTCAACATGGTAGAAGTAATATCACGCTTTAGTGATGGGCTCCCAACCAATGCTGAGTTCACTTTGGAAGACAGAGGACAGCTGATTGAAGTGGTAACAGACCCTCTGTCAATACTGTTGGTGAGAGCCTTTAAGCTAGAGTCCCTTCTTAAAGGGATGCTGAAGGAATGGGATCTCTGGGAAGTGTCCTTTCTGGAGTCAGATTATCTTTCCAACTCAGTGACATCTTTATGGACAAGCTAGAGCTTTAGCTTGATATCACTGGAGCAATGAGTTCTGCCGAAGAAAGGTCCAGAATATGGCTCTCACCTAAAGAGAAGACACACCAACAGCATCATCAGGTAAAAGAATACATCTATCACAAGGGGCCTGGCTTGAAGCTGAATGATTTGGTCTCAGGCATTACACAGGAAGGCACTTTGATCCCAAGTAGAAGAAAAGAGATTTTAAAGAACAGAAACAAACAATGGGCTGCCAATAGGCTAGAATTCTATCACTAAACCAACTCACTAACCTAGTATGTACAAATTGTAAGGGTGCTACATGGTAGTAGACAGACATTGCAGAGCTTGCTGCCACAGGTGGCAATAGCAAACAGAGAAGCAGTCACGGCTGCTCTGCCATCTAGGCCTGTGGTTGGTGAAGACTAGCAAGATGCAGACATGGCCCTTATGGACATTTCCAACTCAAGTGCCTGAGACATATGCACACTACAAGTAAGATCTACAATAAGGAAGATTCCAGGAAAATGTAACTTCCTTTCCTTTCCCCAGGCTTACAGGAAATTATTTTCAGTGGAAACACCCACACAAAGAGTATGACAAGGAAAAGCAGACTGCAATTAATATGAAGCGCAAAGGAACTGTTACTTAAGGTTGTTAGCAGGCCTCATCATCAATCATCATCATCCAGATTGAACATACAGATTTTGTGCATTTGGCACTCAGATACCACATTGAAAGGCCTGGACACCAAAGTCCTCAGAACCAGTATTGCACTGCAAGTAGCAGTCTCTGCTAACCCACCAAATGTGCTGCAATTGTGCTTCAGGGAGACCATAACTAGTGGTAAAAGCAATGAAGTGGCTTCTCTGCTGTGACATGGTCTCCATGGCAGCTGTGATTCAGATTTTTACAATACGGATACCAACCCTCAGGAAATGAAAAGCAACAAGTCATTGCACAAACTCAACAAAAGGCTGCCCTGGAGAGATTTACTCTGATGATCTCTCTATGTAATTTTGCCCCTCATAATACTGCAGTATCATTGTATTTGGTGTATGCTAAAATCAGTATGGCTTTGTTCCCTGCTAACTATCACTGTACACTAGTTAGAGAAGATTTTTTTAATCGAGAGATATAAGGAATCCATCAAGAGGTCAAATGATGACAAGTGACTACAAAAATACAATGAATACTAATATAAAATATTAGGGCTGTCAAGCGATTAAAAAAATAATTGCACTGTTAAAGAATCATAGAATACATTTATTTAAATATTTTTGGATGTTTTCTACATTTTCAAATATTCTAATTTCAATTACAACACAGAATACAAAATATACAGTGCTCACTTAATATTTATTTTTGATTACAAGTATTTGCACTGTAAAAACACAAAAGAAATAGTATTTTTCAATTCACGTAATAGAAGTACTTAGTGCAATCTCTTTATCATGGAAATGCAATTTACAAATGTAGA
>NW_027426722.1:0-1547 GCF_003597395.2 Chelonoidis abingdonii
TGCCTGATCTTCCAGTTAGTCAGAGTGCAGGTGACCTGGCAGCCACTGCAGCATCCATATCTCCATCTCAAATGGATGTAACCATGCACATTCCTGAAGAAAATGTGTAGATCAGAGAAGAATGTGGTGGTGGCGCAAGAAACAGCTGCTGCTGCTGAGTTTAGTTCCTTAAGTCTAGATGATCCAGGACTGTGGACTCACTTGATCAGTAGCCTGAAGGACTTCCTTGTAGTGCATGGGCCACAGCAACTGAAAAACTTTATGTTCCCCAAAGACAATGAAAATAGAAGTTTCCATCCAACACATTACTGGCATGAAATCCCCAATGGTGATAAAGTGGAGAGGCCGTGGCTTATGTATTCAAAAACCCAGAATGCTGCATACTGTTTTTGTTGTAAACTCTTCCAGTCTAATGTGCCAGCCACATTAGGTTCTACAGGAACAAAGGACTGGAAAAATCTGGCTAGAAATCTGGTATGCAATGAGAAGACAGCAAATCACCAGAGAGCATTCCATAGTTGGAAAGAGCTTGAGATGAGACTAAGGTTAAAGGCCACCATAGGTGATGAGCATCAAGAGTCTTTTTACTGGCAAAATACCCTGAAAAGGCTAATTGCAATTGTGAGAATGCTTGCTACTCAAAACCTAGCACTGTGTGGTATTTCAGATCAGCTGTATGTGCCAAATAATGGAAACTTCCTTAAAATTGTGGAGCTGATGGCTGAGTTTGATGCTGTACTCCAGGAGCATCTAAGAAGACTTACCACTCAAGAAATGTCCACATACCACTACCTTGGAAAAAAAACAATTCAAAATGAAATCATACACTTACTGGCAACAAAAGTGAAACATAAGATTGTGACAGATCTGAAGTCAGCAAGATTCTGCTCTGTTATTCTGGACTGCACACCCGACATCAGCCATATGGAACAAATTACTTTAATGGTGTGTTTTGTACCAACAACAGAACCTAGTGAAAATGTCCCTATAATGGTGACTGTCAGAGAGCATTTTCTAGAATTTATTGACATTGATGATACTACTGCAGCTGGTATGACAAATGTGCTTCTTAAAAAGCTGGAAGATACAAGAATTGTGATAGCTGACATGAGAGATCAGGGCTACGACCAATATGATGCCAACATGAGAGGAAAGAACAGGAGTGCAGACACAGATCCAAGAGTTAAACCTTCGAGCTTTTTTTGTCCCATGCAATTCTCATTCATTGAATTTGGTGGTCAGTGATGCATCATCAGCTTCTAGTGAGGCTGCTGAATTTTTTTAATGTAATTCAAAGTATCTATGTATTTTTCAGTGCATCAACTCATCAGTGGGAAATTTTGAAGCAACATCTGGGAACATCCTCTCTGACACTGAAACCATTGAGTGCCACATGATGGGAAAGTCAAGTGGAGATGATAAAGCCTATCAAATACCAAATTGGGAAGATAGATGATGCCATAGTTGCCATTATGAAGGATAATGCTATGACAGGAACTGTTTGTGGGAGAACAGTGGCAGAGGGAAATGGAATCACCAGAAACATA
>NW_027426723.1:0-2877 GCF_003597395.2 Chelonoidis abingdonii
TTTTTTTTTTTAATCGCTCCCCTTGGTTAGTACAAAGGCGCCAAGAAATTGACACGGCTCCACTTGTGCTCAGTGAGGGAGCGGCCGCTGCCCCGCTCCGCCCCTAGCTACGCTACTGTCTGTCAGGTGCCCCCACCCGCCCAGTGAACTTCAAGTCCCTTGTCCGGTGTGTCATTGCTTGGTTACAGCCCATCTGCAGTTCAGACTGGGGGCACTGGTCCCCCTGATAAGCCCACCACCCAAGGGGCAGCTTATTGTTCTAGGACACTTCCATTTGAATGGAAGACCATCCAGGTTAGTGACTTTTGATTGCTTTCTTGTTAACCCACCGCTAGTGGGCAAGGTCTCTACTAATACCTTCTAGATATCCCGTCCCAATATGATGGAGGGTAAAAGGCAAAAGCGAAGGTGCAGTAAAATTGCAATCTAGATGGAGTTTGCAGACTGATACAGACATACACATGCTAACCCTGTATCCATTACAAGTTCTCCTCCCACAACCTGAGACCAATCAGAGTTGGCCTTATAGCCTGCGAGATCCTAGAACTGAGTGTGGGGAAGACTAGGCAGTATTTTCTCTCCTCTAGACCCTCAGTAGGGGGAAGATAGTTGACCTGTAGCTTGGCAACATGGCACCGTAGATCAGTGAGTGGAGAGGAAACACATGCTCTTGCTTTCATTGCTTGTGATGATGGCTAGTCCTGCATTGAATCCTTTGAGTGGTGACCTTATCAGACCCCAGGAGAGTTCCTATTCAGTTCTCTGCTGTCCCCTTCGATAAGACTTTGCCTGCTGACTGGGCTGAGCAGGTCTTGAGGCCTCGCCTTATCTTTCCTCACTATCTTTATCTTTTCTTCCGGTCCTCGCAGATCTATGTGAAGCAGCAGGACCGTGTCGTTGGCATCACTCAGGATGTGCAGGTGGCCAAGATGAGCCTGATAGACCTCGCAGGCTCGGAGCGAGCATCAACCACCAACACAAAGGGAGAGCGGCTCCGAGAGGGCGCCAACATCAACCGTTCACTGCTGGCCCTGATTAACGTCATCAACGCCCTGGCTGATGCAAAGGTAACGCCTCGATCCACCCTTACACCACCAAAGGGCAGGGGGCGTTAAAAGGACACTTGACATAAGGTATTTCCTTGTCTGATAAACCTAAGGAGCTCTCTGCTGCAGGATATTGGCACATCTAGCTCAGGAAGACTTCGTGGGATTAGGAACAGTCTCTGACATTAACTGTGGTAAAACAGGGTTGGATCAACTGCCTCTTCAGGCACTTGCTTCCTCGCCTGGGTTTATGGGAATGAGTCTGAGAATTAGGATATTAGCATTCGAGGATTCTTAGAGATACCTGACAGCTGAGGTGAGTCCCCTGATCTCTCCAAACAGAGCAGGAAGTCCCACATCCCATACAGGGACAGTAAGCTCACACGCCTGCTGAAGGATTCTCTTGGGGGCAACTGCCGGACCATCATGATTGCTGCCATCAGCCCGTCTGCACTCGCCTATGAGGACACCTACAACACACTCAAGTATGCCAATCGGGCCAAGGAGATCAAGCTGTCGGTGAGTCCCGCACATCTGTGTACAGACCTCTCTCTGTACAGTGCCACTCTGTTGAGAGGCTGTTGGCAAGTGGGCGGGGGCAAAAGCTGGCTCCATGAGCTTCATAACCTACCATAGTGCCTCTGGATAATTAAAGGGCTCTTAGCTCAGTTAACCCACTAGTAGACATTTGGATCTCTGAACTATCCAGTCCTCGTATCTGTGCCTGCTCTGGGAACAAGCACAGCTGGAGCTGCAGCTCAGTCTGGAGGAGATGTGAGCATTGGCTGAAGCCAAGCATCACTTCATGGACGGGCATTAGTGACCATGAAAGGGAGCTTCTCCTTTCAGAATTGTCCCTTAATGGTGTTCCCTGCATTGCAGGGGTATCCCAGTTGCTCTGCTTAAACTAACTCATAGAGGGACTGGGACTCAGCAACAGGACCCACTGGCCTCTCAGTTCTCTCCACAGACCAGGGCTATTCTGCCTCTGTTTCTTTAACCCTCTCTCCTTCCCCGCCCCCTTTCCACCCTGCAGCTGAAGAGTAACGTGCTGAGCCTGGACTGCCACATCACTAAATATGCAGCTATCTGTGAACAGCTGAAAGCAGAGGTGAGATGCCTTGCAGGGGGCTGGAGAGCAGTTCTGTCCGTAGCCCTTGCCAGAGACCAGCACTGCTCTGGAACTATAAGTACCATGAGTTCTGTGATGAGCTCGTGGTATTGGCTGTGCAGCCGGAGAACTGCTTAGCCCAGTCAGTGGGCAGTGTCTTATGTTAAGGAAGAGCAGAGGACTGGAATGGACTTTTCTGGGGCTGCAATGAGAGCTCTGCTGCTGGACATATGCAGGGGCCTAGGTATTCTGGGATCCTGCAGCACTTCCTCTAGGACCCAGTAATGAGTCACTCTCTGCCTTGTTTGTGAAGAGAGGTGAATGGCATGTAAGTGCTGTAGCCCTCCCTGCCTGAATCTGCAGCAGGACAGCCAGAACCAATGGCACTGACGTGTGAACTCCCTACTGATCCCCAAAGCTCCTAGTGTCCCCAGCCAGCTGCCAGAATCTCCACATTCCCCCTTACCTCTTCTACAAGGCAAATGGTCAATGAACCTGCAACCCACTGAAAAATATTGGGGCAAAGTAAGACTGTATGGCTTACAACTGAGTGTGCCAATCTCAGGTCAGACTGTCCGAAAACTAGTGGTGTGTTCTGTAATTAGATTTCACCAAGCTGGTAACAAGTGTGTGCTCCTGGATCACTCTACCAGTCTTACCACAGAATCATAGACTATCAGGGTTGGAAGGGACTTCAGGAGGTATCTAGTCCAACCCCCT
>NW_027426724.1:0-1086 GCF_003597395.2 Chelonoidis abingdonii
CCTGGATTGCCCTGGCAGATGCGATAGCATGGCAACCATGGAGCCTGTTTTGCCTTTTGTCACTGTCACCGTATGTGTACTGGATGCTGCTGACAGAGGTGGTACTGCAGTGCTACACAGCAGCATTCATTTGCCTTTGCAAGGTAGCAGAGATGGTTACTATCTTTATTGCACTGTCTGACATTGTAAATTGGTGATTAGTCATTTTGCACTGTTTACAATTGGAAATTGGTGATGACGGTTATCATCCTTTTGTACCATTTGCTAGTGTCATGGGTACTCCTGGCTGGCCTCACTGAGGTCACCGGGGGCACATGGACAAAAATGGGAATGACTTCCTGAATCATTCCCTTCTTTATGTTTTGTTTAAAAATAGAGTCAGTCCTGCCTAGAGTATGGGGCAAGTGTACTAAAGAACCAGAAAGCACAGTCACTCCGTGTCAGAGCCCCAGAGATCCCGCAGAAATGATGAGCTACATGCCATTCTAGGGGGTGCCCCTGCAACAACCCCACCCATTGTTTCCCTCCTCCCCCACCATTCTGGGCTACCATGGCAGTGTCCCCCCATTTGTGTGATGAAGTAATAAAGAATGCAGAAATAAGAAACACTGACTTTTCAGCGAAATAAAATGAAGAGGAGGCAGCCTCCAGCTGCTATGATAGTCCAGGAAGGATATTAAAGGGTAGGGGAGGGAGAGGAGCACAGCCTCCCGCTGCTATGATAGTCCAGGGAATACAGAATCTTTCTTTAGACATGAAAAGGGGTGGCGGGGGCTGATGGAGGTCAGCCTCCAGCTGCTATGATGAGGACGATTACCAACTCTTTTGCACCATCTGCCGGGAATGATCAGGAGTCTTTCCCATTTTTACCCAGATGCCCCCGGTCGACCTCACCGAGGCCAGCCAGGAGCACTCATGGGATGATGAGAACATTTTTCCACCATTTTGCACCGTCTGCCATCAGGAAAGGAAGAGGAGGGGATGCTGCTGTTCAGCGCCGCAGCACCGCCTCTACCAGCAGCATGCAGTAGACATATGGTGACATTGAAAAAAGGCAAGAAACGATTTTTTTCCCTTTTCTTTCAC
>NW_027426725.1:0-1557 GCF_003597395.2 Chelonoidis abingdonii
CCTTTATATCGATATAAAGGGCTTCATTGCGTGGATGGGTGCACGGTTAAATTGGTTTAATGCTGCTAAATTCGATATAAACGCGTAGTGTAGACCAGGCCAAAGTGAAGCAGCTGTGGAACGCCTACCACAAGGCATGGGAGGCAACCCGTCACTCCGGTGCTGCGCCCACGAGCTGCTGGCTCTACAAAGAACTGGACGTGATAGTCGGTGGTGACTGCACCTCCACTGCAAAGAGGACTGTGGATACTTCGGTGATCCAGAACTGATCGCCGTGGGACCTCGCTCATTATGCCTTTCCAGCATGACTGTGAACTACCGATAACTACTCTCTCGAAAAGATTTTCCAACCAGTTATGCACCCACCTTATAGTAACTCCATCTAGGTTGTATTTCCCTAGTTTATTTATGAGAAGGTCATGCGAGACGGTATCAAAAGACTTACTAAAGTCAAGATATACCACATCTACCACTTCTGCCCTATCCATAAGGCTTGTTACCCTGTCAAAGAAAGCTATCAGGTTGGTTTGACGCAATTTGTTCTTGACAAATCCATGCTGTCACTTATCACCTTATTATCTTCTAGGTGTTTACAAACTGATTGCTTAATTATATGCTCCATTATCTTTCCAGGTACAGAACTGACTGGCCTGTAATTCCCTGGGTTGTCCTTATTTCCCTTTTTATAGATGGGCACTAGATTTGCCCTTTTCCACGCTTCTGGAATATCTCCTGTCATCCATGACTTTTCAAAGTCAACTGCTAATGACTCGTATCTCCTCAGTCAGCTCCTTAAGTATTCTACGATGGAACAAAACAAAACAGCAGCAGCTGCATTAGGGCAAATACAAGCTATTTGTATTTGCCCAATTTAGAATGGCTCTAGCAGAGCAGTCATGAGCTATATCAAATTCTTATGGAAAAACAATGCTTCTTGCTGGAACATACCAACCTTCTGCTCGGATCACCCTCAGGTGTCCTCTTCAGTGGGATGAAGCGATGTTAGACAAATAAAGAGCTAGTTACAACTGTGGCTATACAGCATATACATGGAACCTTAAGATCTCAAGCATTTTTATTTCATTTTGTGGTATGTTATCTGCAGTTCTTTGATTAGAACTAAGCCAAAGCTAAAGTTAAAGATCTTGACTCCTCCTCAGTTTATTGTCTGTCAACGTATTAAAAAAACCCTAACCAAATTTAATTCAGAATGTTTCTTTTTAAAGGATAAATATATAAATATAAATATAACCAGAGATATACCTATCTCCTAGAACTGGAAGGGACCTTGAAAGGTCACTGAGTCCAGCCCCCTGCCTTCACTAGCAGGACCAAGTACTGATTTTGCCCCAGATCCCTAAGCGGCCCCCTCAAGGATTGAACTCACACCCTGGGTTTAGCAGGCAAATGCTCAAACCACTGAGCTATCCCTCCCCCCGTGGGCTCAAATAAGTGGAGACAAATATTGGTTTCAATCTTACATGGGTCTCAAATATTTTCAGCACTATTGTTGTGGAATTATTTTAAAATTCAAGATTGATGCATGGGGGGGGGGGG
>NW_027426726.1:0-1806 GCF_003597395.2 Chelonoidis abingdonii
GTTCTAACCCACCAGCCCCCACTCCCCTCCCAGAGCCGGGAAGAGAACCCAGGCGTCCTGGCTCCCAGCCCCCACCCTCCCGCTCCTGGAGGAGGTGTTAAGCCCCCGTTTGCCCCTACTCACGTGACTCAGCGCCCCCCAGCAGGAGGAGGGGGAGAAGGAGGAGGCTGCCTGGGCCCCCCATGCCGTGTGGGTCTCGATCCCGCTGTGCTGTGGGACGTGGGGGGCCGCTGCTGCCGGCCCTGGGAGCCGCCCCCCCGCGGGGATTGGGCACCACGGGCGTGTCCTGCCCATTGCGACAGACCCACGGGGCCGGGCCAGGGAGGAAGTGAGATTCCGGCACAGCTGGGGGGGGGGCAGCCCCGGCCCCCCCGCGCCCACAGCCCAGCCCCACGGGGCCCGCGCCGCCTGCACTTCAGTTACAGAGTCACAGACCTGGGGGGGATCTGAACCCTCTGTGCTTAGAGTCATGGACACACCAGGTTCCCCCCCATACCCCCGCACGCCCCTATGTGCCGCCCCCACCTGCTCACATTACCCACGTGCCCCTCAGCCTCCCCCCTGCGCTGCCAGGGGGCGTTTTCCAAAGAGCTAAAGTGATTTAGAAGCCTTAGTCCAGGAGAGAACCCAGGAATCCTGGCTTAACTCCCCCCCCCCACCTTTAATCCTCACCTTGCCCATGTCCTCCCTCCCCACTGACCCCCCATATCACTCCAGGCCCTGCCTCCTGGCCTCTCTTGGGGGGTTATCCTGCTGCCCATCACCCTGGCATCTGGGCACCTTCCACACAAACTCAACAGCGAATAACAAAGCTCCTGGTGGATGGTGGGGAGACTCTGCTTCGTTACACCCCCCAGCCGGCCCTGCTGCGGCTCTGCCTGATCTCCTGAGCCCTTCCTCCCAGACCCGGTGCCCACTCCCCTGCCCCACAGACCCCTGTGCCCAACCCGGTCTGCCCCATGGCCAGTAGAAGGCAGCTGGATCAAACCCAGAGGCCAAGACGAGCTCCCCGGGGGGTCAGGGTGTGTCTGTCCCCCCTGTGGCCGGCACTCTGTGTGGTGGCCAATGCCCCGCTGCGGGCGGCTGGCTGCGGTGACAGGCTCTCAGCCCAGGCCAGGCAACTGGCGCAGTGGCTGTGTTTAACTCTCCCCGGTCACCGCAGGGCCGCAAGTTCCCCGTGCCGAGGGCCGGGGGGGACAGGATGGCGAAGTTGCAGTGCGCTCGCTGCAGCCCGCAGGGTGTCACTTCCTCTTCCCCTGCCAGTCCCTCAGCAGCCGAGTTCGAGGCAGTCACATGGGGACCGGAGCACAGGGAATGGCAGAGCTGCTGCTATCCGGCCTCTGGCGCCCGCCAGGTCCAGCACGGGTCACATCCAGCCGGCAGGGTGCTGGGGTTGAACTGCCAGTTGTGCCAGTCCCCACAGTAGCTGCATCCTGCCCTAGGCCAGCTGGATCCGTGGGGATCTTGCCCCAACCTGCTCCATGCTGAGCTGAGACAGGCACCGACATGCCGCTAACGCATCACTAAGCCAGGATCCCCTGGGTGCAGCCTCCTCTGCCGAGGGCCGCGCCGTGCTGACGCCAGCGACGTTAACCCGTCTGAGCATCTCTCCCCAGAGCTGTGAGCTCCCTGGGGCAGGGACTGGCTGCCTGGGCTGGGCACCCCCAACACTACTGCAATACGTGCAATGAACACACTGCCCCGGGTCTGGCTCTGAGGGCCGTCTGAGGAGGGGCAGGGGGGGCTGGGGTGTCTCTGCCCTGTTGTCACGGAGTCCCCGGGCGATGCTCTGGAACTGCTCCCCAC